>NC_068289.1:21929230-21946789 GCF_025860055.1 Xyrauchen texanus
GATATGTGATTTGTTACTCGGTTGCTAGGGTAACCCCATCTGGTTGCTAGGCAGTTACCATAGTGATACTAATCAAGTCTCCTTGCCATCCTGATTGAAATAAATCAACCCGAAGTCTGTACTCTTTTCTGGTGCCGAGATATGTGATTTGTTTCTCGGTTGCTAGGGTAACCCCATCTGGTTGCTAGGCAGTTACCATAGTGATAGTAATCAAGTGTCCTTGCCATCCTGATTGAAATAAATCAACCCGAAGTCTGTACTCTTTTCTGGTGCCGAGATATGTGATTTGTTTCTCGGTTGCTAGGGTAACCCCATCTGGTTGCTAGGCAGTTAACATAGTGATACTTATCAAGTCTCCTTGCCATCCTGATTGAAATAAGTCAACCCGGAAGTCTCTATGTTTTTGTGATGCAGAGATATGTGATTTGTTACTCGGTTGCTAGGGTAAGCCCATCTGGTTGCTAGGCAGATACCATAGTGATACTAATCAAGTGTCCTTGCCATCCTGATTGAAATAAGTCAACCCGGAAGTCTCTACGCTTTTCTGATGCAGAGATATGTGATTTGTTACTCGGTTGCTAGGGTAAGCTCATCTGGTTGCTAGGCAGTTACCATAGTGATACTAATGAAGTGTCCTTGCCATCCTGATTGAAATAAGTCAACCCGAAGTCTCTATGTTTTTGTGATGCAGAGATATGTGATTTGTTACTCGGTTGCTAGGGTAAGCCCATCTGGTTGCTAGGCAGTTACCATAGTGATACTAATGAAGTGTCCTTTCCATCCTGATTGAAATAAGTCAACCAGGAAGTCTCTACGCTTTTCTGATGCAGAGATATGTGATTTGTTACTCGGTTGCTAGGGTAACCCCATCTGGTTGCTAGGCAGTTACCATAGTGATACTAATCAAGTCTCCTTGCCATCCTGATTGAAATAAATCAACCCAGAAGTCTCTCTGATTTTGTGGTGCAGAGATATAGTTACTGCTAAACGGTTGCTAGGGTACTCTGTTTAGTTGCTAGGGAGTGGCTTGGCAGCTGCCAATCATGAATCTCCAAAGGCTGCTTGTCAGTATGAATGATATAAACCAACTCCCATGCCTCTGTGACATTCAGAATGGAAGATATCCCTCTATGGATTTTGGTTGTTAAGGTGCTCGACAATGGTTGCTAGGGAGGGGCTAGGAAGTGTTGATTTGATGCATGATTGGCTGTTTGCTGTCCCGAGTCAAACGAGACCACCCTTGTGTTTCTATGACACTTCTATCCGGAGATATCCCTTTGATCTGTTTCAATAGAAGTCTATGGGACTTGTTGCTAAGGTGCTCTTAATGGTTGCTAGGGCGTGGCTTGATAGCTTCACAATGATCCTGAGAGACTGATTGGTCGTCTGAGTAAAATGAGCCCACCCCTGGTCTCTATGACACTGTGATCCAGAGCTATGATCAATACAAATCCCTATGCCTTTTCATTTCATGGGCCGTCCTACACCATTATAAGTCAATTGGGGCATTTTTGGGCAGCTCCTGCCCCCAGGGGTGCAACTTTTACCCCATATTGAGGTATGCTCTTACAGAGCCTGCCAGCCTCTTCAAATGTGGCAAATCACACGTTTCTGTGAAATCCTCGCTCGGAGCTGTGACGCCTCAAAGTTTGTCACAATGTTAAGTCTATGGGATTTTTCGGCCGCTTTTTTGCCCCTGGGGCAAATACCGTACCCCCGATCGCTTATAAAAGTCATAGCACACGTGTCCTCAATAGGCCGTTCGATTTGACACCTCATTTGTGGGTCTACGCCAAACGGTGCGGGACGAGTTAGGTGCCGAAGTTTTGTACGGAGATAGAATAATAATAAAAAGAAGAAAAATAAAAATAAAAATAAGTATGTGAGATTACAATAGTGATGCTTTGCAAGCACCACTAATAAAAAGTATAATAAGTATGTGAGATTACAATAGTGATGCTTTGCAAGCACCACTAAAAATAAAAAGTATAATAAGTATGTGAGATTACAATAGTGATGCTTTGCAAGCACCACTAATAAGTATGTGAGATTACAATAGTGATGCTTTGCAAGCACCACTAACTAGATAGGTACATTTCCTGAAGAAAATGTGAGTGGTGCTTGCCATGGCAAAACTCGTCAAACAGCATGTCGTAACTTGAAAAGAACAAAAAGCACAGTCGTAAATAAATCAACCCGGAAGTCTGTACGATTTTCTGGTGCAGAAATATGTGATTTGTTACTCGGTTGCTAGGGTAAGCCCGAGTGGTTGCTATGCAGTTACCAAGGTAATACAATACGCGGCTCCTTTCCATCCCGAGTGAAATAAGTCAACCTGGAAGTCTCTATGTTTTTCTGATGCAGAGATATGTGATTTGTTACTCTGTTGCTAGGGTAACCCCATGTGGTTGCTAGGCAGTTACCATAGTGATACTTCTCAAGTCTCCTTGCCATCCTGCTTGAAATAAATCAACCCAGAAGTCTCTCTGATTTTCTGGTGCAGAGATATAGTTATTGCTAAACGGTTGCTAGGGTACTCTGTTTAGTTGCTAGGGAGTGGCTTGGCAGCTGCCAATCATGAATCTCCAAAGGCTGCTTGTCAGTATGAATGATATAAACCAACTCCCATGCCTCAGTGACATTCGGAATGGAAGATATCCCTCTATGGATTTTGGTTGCTAAGGTGCTCGACAATGGTTGCTAGGGAGGGGCTAGGAAGTGTTGAGGTGATTCATGATTGGCTGTTTGCTGTCCCGAGTCAAACGAGACCACCCTGGTGTTTCTATGACACTTCTATCTGGAGATATCCCTTTGATCTGTTTCAATAGAAGTCTATGGGACTTGTTGCTAAGGTGCTCTAAATGGTTGCTAGGGCGTGGCTTGATAGCTTCTCAATGATCCTGAGAGACTGATTGGTCGTCTGAGTAAAATGAGCCCACCCCCTCATCTCTATGACACTGTGATCCAGAGCTATGTTGAATACAAAATCCCTATGCCATTTCATTTCATGGGCCGTCCTACACCATTATAAGTCAATTGGGGCATTTTTTGGCAGCTCCTGCCCCCCAGGGGTGCAAATTTTACCCCATATTGAGGTATGCTCTTACAGAGCCTGCCAGCCTCTTCAAATGTGGCAAATCACACGTTTCTGTGAAATCCTCAATCGGAGTTGTGACGCGCCAAAGTTTGTCGCAATGTTAAGTCTATGGGATTTTTCGGCCGCTTTTTTGCCCCTGGGGCAAATACCATACCCCCGATCGCTTATAAAAGTCATAGCACACGTGTCATCAATAGGCCGTTCGATTTGACACCTCATTCGTGGGTCTACGCCAAACGGTGCGGGACGAGTTAGGTGCCGAAGTTTTGTACGGAGATATAAAAATAAAAATAAAAATAATAAGTATGTGAGATTATAATAGTGATGCTTTGCAAGCACCACTAATAAGTATGTGAGATTACAATAGTGATGCTTTGCAAGCACCACTAACTAGATAGGTACATTTCCTGAAGAAAATGTGAGTGGTGCTTGCCGTGGCAAAACTCGTCAAACAGCATGTTGTAACTTGAAAAGAACAAAAATTATGTTCATAAATAAATCAACCCAGAAATCTGTACGATTTTCTGGTGCAGAAATATGTGATTTGTTACTCGGTTGCTAGGGTAAGCCCATGCGGTTGCTATGCAGTTACCAAGGTAATACAATACATGGCTTCTTTCCATCCTGAGTGAAATAAGTCAACCCGGAAGTCTGTAGTGTGTTCTGGTGCAGAGATATGTGATTTGTTGCTCGGTTGCTAGCGTAACCCCATCTGGTTGCTAGGCAGTTACCATAGTGATACTAATGAAGTCTTCTTGCCATCCTGGTTGAAATAAATCAACCCAGTAGTCTGTACGATTTTCTGGTGCAGAAATATGTGATTTGTTACTCGGTTGCTAGGGTACTCTGTTTAGTTGCTAGGGAGTGGCTTGGCAGCTGCCAATCATGAATCTCCAAAGGCTGCTTGTCAGTATGAATGACATAAACCAACTCCCATGCCTCTGTGACATTCAGAATGGAAGATATCCCTCTATGGATTTTGGTTGCTAAGGTGCTCGACAATGGTTGCTACGGAGGGGCTAGGAAGTGTTGATGTGATTCATGATTGGCTGTTTGCTGCTCCGAGTCAAACGAGACCACCCTTGTGTTTCTATGACACTTCTATCCGGAGATATCCCTTTGATGTCTTTCATTAGAAGTCTATGGGACTTGTTGCTAAGGTGCTTTAAATTGTTGCTAGGGCGTGGCTTGATAGCTTCACAATGATCCCGAGAGACTGATTGGTCGTCTGAGTAAAATGAGCCCGCCCCTTGTCTCTATGACACTGTGATCCAGAGCTATGTTCAATCCAAAATCCCTATGCAATTTCATTTCATGGGCCGTCCTACACCATTGTAAGTCAATGGGGGCAATTTTGGGCAGCTCTTGCCCCCAGGGGTGCAACTTTTACCACATATTGAGGTATGCTCTTACAGAGCCTGCCAGCCTCTTCAAATGTGGCAAATCACATGTTTCTGTGAAATCCTCGCTCGGAGCTGTGACGCCGTCAAAATTTGTCGCAATGTTAAGTCTATGGGATTTTTCGGCCGCTTTTTTGCCCCTGGGGCAAACACCGTACTCCGATCAGCTTATAAAAGTCATAGCACACGTGTCCTCAATAGGCCGTTCGATTTGACACCTCATTCGTGGGTCTACGCCAAACGGTGCGGGACGAGTTAGGTGCCGAAGTTTTGTACGGAGATATAATAATAAGAAGAAAAATAAGTATGTGATATTACAATAGTGATGCTTTGCAAGCACCACTAACTAGAATGTACATTTCCTGAAGAAAATGTGAGTGGTGCTTGCCGTGGCAAAACTCGTGAAACAGCATGTTATAACTTGAAAAGAGCAAAAATTATGGTCGTAAATAAATCAACCCAGAAGTCTGTACGATTTTCTGGTGCAGAAATATGTGATTTGTCGCTCGGTCGCTAGGGTAAGCCCGTGTGGTTGCTATGCAGTTACCAAGGTAATACAATACATGGCTCCTTTCCATCCTGAGTGAAATAAGTCAACCCGGAAGTCTGTAGTGTTTTCTGGTGCAGAGATATGTGATTTGTTGCTCGGTTGCTAGGGTAAGCCCATCTGGTTGCTAGGCAGTTACCATAGTGATACTAATGAAGTCTCCTTGCCATCCTGGTTGAAATAAATCAACCCAGAAGTCTGTACGATTTTGTGGTGCAGAAATATGTGATTTGTTACTCGGTTGCTAGGGTACTCTGTTAAGTTACTAGTGAGTGGCTTGGCAGCTGCCAATCATGAATCTCCAAAGGCTGCTTGTCAGTATGAATGATATAAACCAACTCCCATGCCTCTGTGACATTCAGAATGGAAGATATCCCTCTATGGATTTTGGTTGCTAAGGTGCTCGACAATGGTTGCTAGGGAGGGGCTAGGAAGAGTTCAGGTGATTCATGATTAATTGTTTGCTGCCCCGAGTCAAACGAGACCACCCTGGTGTTTCTATGACACTTCTATCCGGAGATATCCCTTTGATGTCTTTCATTAGAAGTCTATGGGACTTGTTGCTAAGGTGCTTTAAATTGTTGCTAGGGCGTGGCTTGATAGCTTCACAATGATCCTGAGAGACTGATTGGTCATCTGAGTGAAATGAGCCTGCCCCCTTGTCTCTATGACACTGTGATCCAGAGCTATGTTCAATATTAAATCCCTTTGAAATTTAATTTCATGGGCCGTCCTACACCATTGTAAGTCAATGGGGGCAACTTTGGGCAGCTCCTACCCCCAGGGGTGCAACATTTACCCCATATTGAGGTATGCTCTTACAGAGCCTGCCAGCCTCTTCAAATGTGGCAAATCACACGTTTCTGCGAAATCCTCGCTCGGAGCTGTGACGCGTCAAAGTTTGACGCAATGTTAAGTCTATGGGATTTTTCGGCCGCTTTTTTGCCCCTGGGGCAAACACCGTACCCCCGATCGCTTATAAAAGTCATAGCACATGTGTCCTCAATAGGCCGTTCGATTTGACACCTCATTCGTGGGTCTACGCCAAACGGTGCGGGACGAGTTAGGTGCCGAAGTTTTGTACGGAGATATAATAATAAGAAGAAAAATAAGTATGTGAGATTACAATAGTGATGCTTTGCAAGCACCACTAACTAGATAGGTACATTTCCTGAAGAAAATGTGAGTGGTGCTTGCCATGGCAAAACTCGTCAAACAGCATGTCGTAACTTGAAAAGAACAAAAAGCACAGTCGTAAATAAATCAACCCGGAAGTCTGTACGATTTTCTGGTGCAGAAATATGTGATTTGTTACTCGGTTGCTAGGGTAAGCCCGAGTGGTTGCTATGCAGTTACCAAGGTAATACAATACGCGGCTCCTTTCCATCCCGAGTGAAATAAGTCAACCCGGAAGTCTCTACGTTTTTCTGATGCAGAGATATGTGATTTGTTACTCGGTTGCTAGGGTAACCCCATCTGGTTGCTAGGCAGTTACCATAGTGATACTAATTAAGTCTCCTTGCCATCCTGATTGAAATAACTCAACCCGGAAGTCTCTACGTTTTTCTGGTGCAGAAATATGTGATTTGTTACTCGGTTGCTAGGGTACTCTGTTTAGTTGCTAGGGAGTGGCTTGGCAGCTGCCAATCATGAATCTCCAAAGGCTGCTTGTCAGTATGAATGACATAAACCAACTCCCATGCCTCTGTGACATTCAGAATGGAAGATATCCCTCTATGGATTTTGGTTGCTAAGGTGCTCGACAATGGTTGCTACGGAGGGGCTAGGAAGTGTTGATGTGATTCATGATTGGCTGTTTGCTGCTCCGAGTCAAACGAGACCACCCTTGTGTTTCTATGACACTTCTATCCGGAGATATCCCTTTGATGTCTTTCATTAGAAGTCTATGGGACTTGTTGCTAAGGTGCTTTAAATTGTTGCTAGGGCGTGGCTTGATAGCTTCACAATGATCCCGAGAGACTGATTGGTCGTCTGAGTAAAATGAGCCCGCCCCTTGTCTCTATGACACTGTGATCCAGAGCTATGTTCAATCCAAAATCCCTATGCAATTTCATTTCATGGGCCGTCCTACACCATTGTAAGTCAATGGGGGCAATTTTGGGCAGCTCTTGCCCCCCAGGGGTGCAACTTTTACCACATATTGAGGTATGCTCTTACAGAGCCTGCCAGCCTCTTCAAATGTGGCAAATCACATGTTTCTGCGAAATCCTCGCTCGGAGCTGTGACGCGTCAAAGTTTGACGCAATGTTAAGTCTATGGGATTTTTCGGAGATATAATAATAAGAAGAAAAATAAGTATGTGAGATTACAATAGTGATGCTTTGCAAGCACCACTAATAAGTATGTGAGATTACAATAGTGATGCTTTGCAAGCACCACTAATAAAAAGAAGAATAATACGTATGTGAGATTACAATAGTGATGCTTTGCAAGCACCACTAATAATAAGTATGTGAGATTACAATAGTGATGCTTTGCAAGCACCACTAATAAGTATGTGAGATTACAATAGTGATGCTTTGCAAGCACCACTAATAAAAAGAAGAATAATAAGTATGTGAGATTACAATAGTGATGCTTTGCAAGCACCACTAATAAGTATGTGAGATTACAATAGTGATGCTTTGCAAGCACCACTAATAATAAATATGTGAGATTACAATAGTGATGCTTTGCAAGCACCACTAATAATAAGTATGTGAGATTACAATACTGCCCTGCAAAAGACCTTAACTCACTAGAGTGTGAAACTGAGAAAAATGACTTTAAAGTTTCTGTTTTGTCCAGACAAAAGTATTATAGGTAGGACTCCCAAAATTTCACAACTAGTTGCTATACAGAAGAAATGTTTGTATGCAAAAAATCTTGAGCTCAAAATTGACCTTTGACCCTTGTTTGGCAGTTAATGTACTCTGCCTTTGTATCATGTGCCAAAAATCTGGAGTCATGCAAAGGCAAAAGGCCGTAACTGACATATAATCAATATGTACTTGCTGTTCACCATACTTGCATCCATTATAAGAACACCTAACCAAGGTCTAGTCATCATGGTATTTGTTTTAAATTATATAGAAGACCTTTGGTTGTTCCTATTTAGTGCTATAATGATCAGGATAGTGCGGCAACACTAACACAGTTAAACAGTATAACAGATAAGTTACTTTACAGTACAGTATGTACAGTATGGATAAATACAATACATATTTTCACAATAAAGATAATTTAATTATAATTGAATACAAAGGTATATGTATTTAAATGCAAGATATAGAGTAATAATTAATTAAACATTAGACCAATACATTAGAGATTAGAGACTGCTCATTCCAAGTTTTTTACTGCGCCTAAATAAAATCTTACTGAAAGCTAATTTTTGGAGATATCAACCTAAAATTTGGAACACAACTTGTCCATAGGTATATATGACAAAGCATTCTTGAAATACAACCATTTAAGTTTGGATATTGATTTTCATGTCTATGCGAAAAAAGGGGGAGGTGTGACAGTTAAAGGGTTAAACTTTGAAGTCCAAACTGCTCAAGATGCTCAGTCAACGAACTTGACTTGGATTACTACTTTTTAATTCTGAGATAATATAGACAGAGTATACCGAAAAAAGTTGGAATTACTTTTACTATTTAGGTTAGCCTACTTTGTACGGACGTTAGCGATAACCAGCTGTAAAATCTGACGTGAACACCTGCAAGAAGGAAATATGGCTCAAACACGTATGGATTGTTGTGGATACAGCAGATGACGTGCATTGCTATGGATTATATCTTCTATGGATTATATCGGATTGCATGGAAAGGTAGGATGCCTCTGTATTTAATATTTGGTTTTCAGCATCTGATGTGAGGCGAGTGTCAGCGTCAACGTTAGCGCTAATTTACGTGACACCGATTAAATTTAGCAAGCTCCGGGCTGTCACTGACATTGACAGATCTGAACCATCGCCCTATCACATCGCTATCACAGAGTAATAATACAAACAAGCAGTCGGCAGTCTACACTTTATTTCAAAGATGTGTCGTGTGTATGTTACGCGGTTTGGTGACAATAAAAGAGCGGTAATCTTTGACAGTATGACAAAGCCAGAGTACAGTAACATCACAGCGGCACCGTAAAATCTCTCTTGATGCCAGGCGAAACAAAGTCAGAACACCTTAAACTCAAATTCAGCGTGCCGGAACAAAGGCTAAGAGCCGTAACAACTGTTACGGCGTTCTGCTGTGGTTTCTCGTATGGTTTTGGATGTTACGGTTGTCATAGCCCTTTAATTTCTCGTTAAAACAATCAAATTGACTCACGATATTTATTCACATGATAAAGGAGGTCTTGAATACCCCAAAAATGACATTAACTCATTTTTGACCAAACATGATGTTACGGCGTTTTGCCTTTGTAGGGCAGAATAGTGATGCTTTGCAAGCACCACTAAATAATAAGTATGTGAGATTACAATAGTGATGCTTTGCAAGCACCACTAATAATAAGTATGTGAGACTATTTTGCTTCCATCATTGTCGTCATAATGTGAAAGTGGTGACAATTGTTGACCTTTGTTGAAAACTGTATAATTTACTGCTTTACTGCTTTTAAGCTGATCTAATATTGCCTATCGGTCATTGTCAGGTGACGTCACACTCATGAATCGCGAAGTGCATTATGGGTGTAGCCGCCATTTGTAAGGTATCAATGCTGGTGTATTCTGCTTGGAGAATTGTGTTCATAAATGTGATAAAATGGTGCGTTCTTGTTGTGTGATAGGCTGCAATAGTAAGTCTCACGACAGAAAGGGTCACAAACTAAACAACGGGGAAAGGTTTTTTAGCTTTCCCACTTTGAAGAAAGGACATGGACAGCATGTCGCGGACGTAACAAAAAGGAGTCGGATGGCCTGGGTTGGAGCTGTGCGACGCAAAAACATCACCTTTGCAAACATATCCCCGTTTATATATGTCTGCTCTCAACATTTTCATAAAGGTAAGACATAAAGGTGATGATGTTGACAAAGTTGACACATTTGAAGTATTAGTCTTTTATTGTTTATACTGTAAAATGTTATGCAATCGTCTTATACAGGGCTATAAAATAATTATTTTACTTCACTACAGCACTTATTATTTTTGGGGTTTGTACCTTACTTTGTACTTTACTCAACTGCAATGTCAACTAAATGGATATAGATTTAGAATGGAAAAAGGTAAATTTAACAATTTGTAAGGCTTGAAATTTAACGTTACTCACTGTGTTTTTGCAGAAAATTTTAATTTCACTTCGGTGTGACTTGCAGTCTGAAAAGTGCAGCACTGTTTTAATACTTTTTCAGGATTAAAATATTTTTTAGCTGAATTATATTTGCTCAGTGTCTGTACTAATACTTTAGTATAATCTATGATTAATGTTAACACTTTTGGTCCCATGTTTTGAAGATAAAAACTTTTTCATGTTATTGCAGGTCAACCTGCATATGAGATGATGGAGACTGACCCAGACTGGGCACCCGCCCTCCATCTGGGTCACACAGAAATCTCTCACACCAACACTACACGCTCGGCAAGACGAAGTAAGAGGGAGGAAAGAAAAAACACACTGCAGCCAGCTGAAGGAGGTGGTGAGCGAAACACTGAGGAGACACAAGAGGCTGATGGAGATGTTGTGCCACATGCTGAGGAGACACAAGCGGCTGGAGATGGCGAGCAACACACTGAGGAGGAGACACATGATGCTGTAGGACATGGCGAGCAACACACAGAGGAAGGGACCCACACAACTCAGGGGATGGCTGTGACACAAACAGAATGTAACTTGGTGTGCACAGATCTGCAGAAGTTAACCGCCTGTTGGAAGAAAACGTACAGCTGCGACGTGAACTTGAGCACAGGATGTCTGATAGTTTTTTTGGAGACCATGATGATAAAGTTAAGTACTACACAGGACTGCCAAACCTGGGAACCTTTATGGCCTTACTAAATTTTTTGGTGCCTCTCATGTCAGACCAAAAGAAGAAAGTTCTTAGTCCATTTCAAATGCTTCTCATAACCTTTATGCGCCTCAGACTGGATCTGCCTGCACAACATCTAGCCCATCTCTTTCGTGTTTCCCCCAAAGACAGTATACAGAACATTTCATGAAATTGTGTCATTTATTTGTGCAAACCTGAGCCGTTCCATCATATGGCCAGAAAGAGACATTTTACAAAAAATTATGCCTCACCAATTTGTGGAGTCCTTTGGACGCAGAGTAGCAGTGATCATTGACTGTTTTGAGATTTTCACAGAGAAACCATCAAATCTGAAAGCACGTGCTCAAATGTTTTCCAGCTACAAGCACAATCACACTATGAAATATTTGATAGGTATTACACCGAAGGGATCTATTTGTTTCATATCAAAAGGGTGGAGTGGCCGTACAAGTGATAACCACTATTTTCTGTAATCTGTTTTTCTTGAAAAATTGTTGCCAGGGGACATTGTATTGGCTGATAGAGGTTTTGATATAAAGGAAAGTGTTGGCATGTTGTGTGCAGAGGTCAAACTCCCAGCCTTTACAAGTGGTTACTGTCAGCTAGCTGCAAGAGATGTGGAGGAGACAAGAAAAGTAGCTCACCTAAGAATCCATGTTGAAAGAGTGATTGGAAATATTTGTCAAAAATATAACCTTTTAACAGGAACCATACCCATCAACATGATCCTCCCATGTGAAGGTGAGGATATCATATTTTTAGATAAGATCGTCACTGTCTGTTGTGCGCTGACAAACCAATGTCCAACTGTAGTGTAGTACAGTGGTTTTCAACCCTTGTCGTGGGGTCCCATCATTTTGCACTTTTTTTTTTTTTTTGTCTGATGTTCTGAAGTTAAACTTAATTTCAGTGTATGCAACTTTGTTTGTTCTCCTTCCACTGTGTCCATCTATTGCAATGTGCTGATGCTTTATCCTGCTCGACCAGCCTTGCATTAATAAAGCATGTTTGACAAAAAATTTCATAAATGTATTGTTTTTTTTATTCACTTTGACAGCTAAATAAAGTATGAAAACGAACACATTTGTAAGGCTTAATACTTGCATATTTTGACAATTACAATAGTGTTAACTGTTCAAATCACATGAACAGAATATTATATAATTTATATATTTGTGAATGCAAGTAATCACTAACATTAAAGTGCAGAAACTAACACTTTATGTCATACCTGAACAGTGTCAACAACAATACTTTGAGAAAAACCTGAGTGTGTTTGCTTAAAGGAAAACGTATAACATGCAAGACAGCAGCTTGGGCTTATGTGGAACAATGAGAACAGATCCAAATGTCTTCTTCGGCAGGTGCATGTTGTAGCGCCACACAAGTTAGATGAAACCACACAATTGTGCAGTTTTGGTAAGTCACAGGCTACCATGTCGTCCTTGCTTTCTGGTCCACGGCAAATGCACCACAACTTCTCAACACTGTTATCTTATGTACTTCTACTCTTGCAATCTCTCACTCACTCAGTCAGTCGCGATACCTCAAAAATGGCGCCGCGGTGACCCACGTGTCTGACAAAGACCGATATTGAATAATGGCCACACATGGTATGACAGATATGACTGACCTGACTTTACCTTTTGAGTCTGTGCCTAGGAGGAGAGCACCAAAGCTGACTGTTTGCCTGGAGACACAGGTTGAGTCGCTAAAGACTGAAGTAGCAGTGCTGAGAAAATGCTTAAAGGAGTCCCTTGCTCTGCAGAGAGGTATTATTGATGATTACACTCAAAACATGTACACAGCCACTTCAAACCGCTTACCTGCATGTAACAATCCAATTGCCTCTTCCACTCCATATGCCCAGGCCCAACCTGTTCACGTCATGCCAAAACTTTCAGCGACAGCCATTGATTGCAACATCGCACATGAAAATGCAACAGACTTTTCTCACACTTCTTCACTGCTTAATAGCACAACTAGAGCATTAGCTTCAGTCTTGTATAAGTCAAAACTTGAGTCCCCTGTGTTTGGAGGGGATGGAAAAGTTCAGCCTGAGGATTGGCTTCAGCTCGTGGATGTATACAGAACCTCTTTGGGTCTGAGTGATGCCCAGATCCTTCTTGAATTACCTCGCTTCCTAGCCAAAGAGCCCAGGAAATGGTTTTCAGTATTGAGTGAACACATAACAGCCTGGACACAATTCCGCGCTCTATTTAAAAGTGTGTTTCTTCCATCGGACAATCAAGAGTGCATCTTGAGAGGCATCCTTGACTGTGTTCAAACGCCTGTTGAGCCTTTTCCAACATTTGTAGCGCATCTATTGAGCGAATTCAAAAAGCTGAAGTCTTCCCCAACAGAACAAGATCAAATTGAACTGATTTGTAAGCATGCATTGGAGTGATACAGAGTCGCAATTTATGGTACAGAGATCACATCAGTCATTGACCTCCTGATGCGGGCACATGAGCTCCATTCTGTTCTTGGCCCAAACAGCCGTAAGGAGCCCCCGCTTCCAATGAAGGAAAAAGCACGTGAACTTTACTGCTTTAAATGCTCTAAACCTGGTTTTATGTCCCGAAATTGTCCGAACTGTAGCTTTGTGCCACAAGCAGATGTTTTCCTGGTTGTTGCAAAGCAGAAATTACAAACAGGATATGGAACGCCAGGCTGTAATCAGAGTAGCGAGGACCAAAGCAACAACAACAGGGGTGAGCAGGAAAATAAATGTGACCAGCAGAAGGGAAACTTCAGGGGAGGGAGGACATTTCACAGGGGCAATCCTCCCTCCAGAAGGTAAATATGCCCCAACATTCTCCGGTGTCCACACTTGAGCAACTCATCCTGGGTCATGTGGAAGACCCGGCTTCTTCTTCCTTCTGGAACACCCCATTCATTGTCAAAGTACACCTCTACAACAGAGCAGTTGACACAGCTCTTGATACAGGCGCTTCCCTTTCCGCAATTGGGACTAATATTATTTCTGGCATTCCAGGAAGCTCTGAAAAAGTGCACCCTTGGTTATCGCCCCCATTCAATTAGCTAACAGAGCAACTTGCAGCCCAACGTCATTTGGCTGAATATTGGATTCCATGGAAAACGATTCTACCATAGATTTGTTGTTGTCCCTGATCTCGCTTCACCCCTTATCTTAGGGATGGATTTCATGTTAAGCGCTGCAGTCAACATTCATATTCCATCCAGGACAGTAACCTTATGTGACACCATTACACCAGAACCATGTGAACTAGCGAGTGAATGGATGGAGACTACAGCGGTAGGGCGCATGATGTTCATGGGTATCCAAAAATCTGACTTAAATGGGAAAGTCGAGGAGGCATGTTTAGGACAGGGACAAAAACCTCAGTTCCTTGCCCTGGTGGAAGATTTGTGGTGCATTTTTGACGGTCACTTGGGCCATACGTCAATGGCAGAGCACATGATCGACACTGGTAGTGCGAAGCCTGTAAATTTGCCACCTTACCGTATTTCCCTGAGAAAAAGCAGATAATTGAATGCCAGATAAAACAAATGCTGGAGGAAGGAATTATTGAGCCGTCATCAAGCCCATGGGCTGCACCGGTCGTGATCGTAAAGAAACCTTGTGGACAACCCAGGTTCTGTGTTGATTACAGGGGTCTAAATCAGCTCACACTGAAATATTCATATCCTCTACCCCGGGTGGATGAATCACTAGAGTTTCTGTCCCATGGAAAATGTATTACCACTCTGGATCTATCTCGAGGGTATTGGCAAGTGTCAGTTGAGGGAAAGTCTAGACCAATAACGGCTTTTATATCTCACTGTGGCCTATTCAGTTCAAAGTCCTTCCCTTCGGGCTCAGCAATGTCCCCGCTACATTTCAAAGGGTCATGAACGCTGTCCTCGCTGGCCTGACTTATAAATGCTGTGCAGTGTACTTGGACGACATTGTAATAGCTTCACCGACCTTTGAACAACACCTTGAAGACCTTCGGGAGGTTATGTTAAGACTGCAGACAGCAGGTCTCTCTCTAAAGCTCAGCAAATCAGAACTGTCAGTTCTGTCTAAGTGAGCTCAAATTCCTTGCCTACCGTGTCACACCAGAGGGTATATCACCAATCCCGGCAAAAGTAAATGCGGTGACTGAGTTCAGATCACCAAAAGACACAAAGGATTTCAGAGGATTCCTTGGCCTTACAGGCTATTATCAACGCTTCATCCCTGGCTACGCGAGTAAAGCGGAACCACTTTTCCGTCTCACCCGGCAAGAAACACCGTTCTGCTGGGATGAAAATTGCCAGGCTGCTATGGATTTCTTGACTAAGTGTCTCACGTCAGCACCAATCTTATGTTTTCCAAATTTCACACGGCCATTCTATGTACACACAGATGCTTGCGACCTGGGTCTTGGTGCGGCCCTAATGCAAAAAGACGACATGGGACGGGATGTTGTTGTGGCTTTTGCAAACAGAACTCTACACAAGGCTGAGAAACCCTACTTGACGCCTGAAAAGGAATGTTTAGGAGTGATTTGGGCTCTGGAGTACTTTAGACCTTATGTAGAGGGCCTCCATGTGACAGTCTACACAGACCATAATAGCCTGAGATGGCTGATGAACCACCCAAACCCTTCAGGACGTCTAGCGAGATGGTCCTTACGCCTGCAGGACTTTTGTTTTAGTATTGTGCATAAGCCAGGTGTTCAAAACAAGGTCCCTGATGCTCTGTCCCGCAACCCGATTCATTGCGAGTCTGCCCCAATAGACATTCTGCCAGATTATGCAATCATTGGGGGAGCGATCTCCGTAGCCTGTCCTCAGTCGTGCTGACAGACAAAGCACAGTTGAGGCAATTACAGGAAAATGACCCAGTGGTCAGTGAACTTTTATGTGCCCTTAGCAGTGCCGGAAAAGAGGATGTGGATGAAAAGTATGTCATTCACGAGGGTTTGCTGTATGTCAGAGACTCTAAAGTGACTTGTGGACTACATCCAATGAAACAGCTCAAATTCTATGCGCCTACATCCATCAGAGGTACTTTGTTAAAATACTACCATGACCACCCTACTGCTGGACACCTCGGAATTACCAAAACATTGACCAGGCTAAAGATTAGGTTCTTCTGGCCAAAAATTACAGAGGATGTGAAGAGATACGTTACCTCATGTTCCGTGTGTCAATTGACAAAGCCTAGTCAAAAGAAACCAGCAGGTCTGATGGTCCCAATCAAACCACACAAACCCTGGGAATACACTGGAGTAGACTTTGTGGGCCCTCTCCCTTGGACGCAGACTGGAAATGAATATATTCTTGTGTTTGTCGACTACTTCTCGAAGTGGGTAGAAGTAAATGCAGTCCGAACAGCGACAGCGCCAGTTGCTGCAAGTAAGTTCCTGAGCAAAATATTTGCCAGACACGGTGCACCGACTTACCTGATTTCAGACCGTGGTATGCCATTTGTGAGTAACCTCTTCAAGGATGTGGTGGCCACCCTAGGTACAGAACACAGGTTGACTACGGCATATCACCCACAGACAAACTCTACAGAAAGGGTGAACCTTGAAAACAGCCATTCGTGCATACGTGGGGGACAAACACACCTCATGGGACAGATACATACCTCATATATGTTTCGCTCTTCTTACTGCGCCACATGAGAGTACAGGCCTGTCACCGTCAATGATGTTGTATGGACGTGAGCTTGAGACTCACACAACCAAATGTTGATGGAGTGGATGACCCGGATGTAACATACCCGGAGAATTTGAGAGCTTCCTTACAAGACACTCATGATCACGCCAGAGTAGCTCTAGAGGATGGACATAAATGTAGGAAATGATACTATTACCTAAAACGGCGTTCGGTTTCTTATGTTGTGGATGATCTGGTTAGAGTGAAAACACACCCAAAGTCTAATGCAATAGCAAACTTTACAGCCAAGCTGGCTCCAGCATACTCTGGTCCATACAGGGTCTCAAAAGTACTGTCTGATGTCAACTACAGGCTGGAAAAAGTCGATACTGGAGAGGATGTTTGTGTGTTTCACGCTGTGAACCTTCAGCCCTTTCACTATGGAATACTGCTTTGTCCAAACAGAAACTCCCTGATGATTGTGACAATGGACAATCATGGGATGAAGGTGCCTCTATCCTAAATGGGGCTAGAGAATCTGACAATACTGCCTTAAGTGTCGCTGGAGACTGGTTGACCGAACTCCCCAATGACGTTTCCTCAGAAAGCTTACCTGAACAGACACTTGACGGTGCTGTTTTTACAGACACGGAGTGCTCTGATCCAAATGACCCGTTCCAGGGTACTGACCGTTATATCTTGAGACCGAGACAGAACCCCAGAATTACTTCTGACTGGACAGTTAATAGGTGGACTAACCCATCTCATACACACAAAATTGAAGTTAAGTAAGGAGAGATGAAACAATGGTTTTGTTTTTCACTTGTTGTTTATTGACAAATGTTCAAGGTTTGATGTTTTGAAAAAAAGGGAAAGAAAAAAACAATGTATTCCATATGTGGGTGTTGCA
>NC_068289.1:21947289-22089434 GCF_025860055.1 Xyrauchen texanus
GGTATGAACTGATTTCTTTCATTGACACGACAAATATTATGATGGAAGGCATCAAGGAGGAGCTGAGAGGACTAAGACTCATGGTTCTGCAGAATCGTTTAGTTTTAGACCAACTTACGGCATCACAAGGTGGAGTTTGTGTGATAGTGGGAGAAACGTGCTGCACATACATTCCAGATAATGATGCAAAAGGCCATGTCATTGAAGAAGGGATACATAATTTGACCTTCATGTCAAAGACTCTGACAGATCGGGAAACTAATTCATTCTCTTTTGGATGGGGATGGTTTAAAGGTATTTTTAGTAATGTGACAAATGCGATGATGATGGTAATTTGTATAGTTTGCTCGTTCTTGTTGATCTTGTGTTTGTGGCCATGTGTAATGCAATTGATTAGAAATGCTGTGTCATCTACGTTTCAACATCATCATGATTTGCATGTATGTGACACATATGATTCCAGTCAAAGTGGCAGTGAAGATGACATTTAAACTTAATTACCTAGGGTGACAAGGTAATGATTAGAAGGATAAGAGCAGATGTTATCTGTGGTACGAGATAACTGTTGTAAGAGTTAAGAAGAAGGGTATATGTTAGCTTGCTTAAATGTAAGAGATGTCTCACAAAAAAAAAAATTATGGTGTGTTTTGAATCCATGTAAATTAGCATGTCTGATGATGTACTGTTGTAATGTAAATACTATGTGTGATCAAAATTATTTAGTTCATGCATGCATGTAGTTTACTGAGTTAATCTTAGTTTCATATTATTAATTATATTTTGTGCTGAAGGGTTGGGGTCAGAATCCCTTGTCTCTTCACTATATCTATATATCCTTTTGAGTTTTTACATTATTCCTATAACAAGTGCGAATCAAGTTATATAATCATTACTATATTCAACAATATAATCATTACTATATTCAAAGAGTGATTCATATATAGTTTTAATCATATTTTGTTGTCAGCATTTCTACCATTATATTTTTAAGTGCATTATGGTGTCTGATTTTTGTTGACCAAGTAAAGGTTACAGGGGTCAACCTCTATGTGATTTACATGATCTAGTTCACAAAATTTTACTTCTTTCATGTGTATGTCTCTAAAGAATAAAGTATAAATGTATTATTGTTTAGATTTTATGTTGTCTTAGCCAATCAGAAGTAAACGATTATGTATGTAATGCATGTCCTTGTAAAAGGTATACTTGTTTGAGATTTGTTTGTAAGGTAGAGTTGGCTTGCGACCTCCTCGTGACTTTGACGCTGGCTTTACCAATTTAACTGCAAAATATTCTTCAGTAAAATTTTACTTATTTGATTGAATTTCACGACTCCTGGTCTTCTTTCATCATATCTGGTCCTGGATCTGACAGCTGTTAACCCCATAACAGTGCTAACCTTAAAAAACACTTAAATGTCAGCCCCTTTTTTGTGCATAGACATAAAAATGCACTAAATTAAAATGACGACTCGTTGGGCCATGATTTCTCATTAAAATCAGATGATTTCCTATAGAATGTAAGGGAAATATATAGTATATTTTCAATATTCTAGTATGTTTTTCTATATCAAAATACATATATGAGTTTCCAGGCCTTTGTGTGACCCAGGAGAGAGCATTTGAGGTCACTAAAAGTGTTGATGCTGCAGAGAACACAAAGAATGGTATATAACCTTGAAAAACAGGTGTATGAGCAAACAAAAACAAAATATGAATGGTGTCTTGTATGATATCTTGCAGCTGGTGTTTTTCTGCCATGATGTTTTTCTTGCTGCCATGATGTTTTTCTTGATGAGCTAAAAATCTGTGGAGCTTGCATTTTCTTTCATGATAATGTGAAGGAACAGACAAGGCCGCTGAAATAAACAAGGCCGCCTTACTGTAAGGGTTCCCATGAACTATGACATATGTCCAAGATATGTGAAGTTACCAGCTGATGTATGTTTTCTTTTTAATAGATAGGTGGGGATTTTCCACCAATATTTAATTAATGAAGGAGATAAAACATATTGGTGGCGAGGGAAAGAGACAAGGGCAATAATCCCATTGGTCAGAGATAGTGGGTAACAAGATAACAAAAAGGTATATAACTGAGAACTTAGGAGGATAATGTCAGAGCGGACAGCTGAACGGTCTCATGTTTGTTGGTGTTCAATAAACTACAACTTTGGGATCTGGAACTCAAGACTCCGAGAGTTTTCTTACAACTTAGAGAGATTCATCGTGATATTCCACGACAATAACTCTAGAATAACCTCCCTGATAATGTTTGGGGGCCCAGAAACACTATCCTAATTTAAATCTAGATTAAAGACACATCTCTTTAGCTAAGCATTCAATTAACACATATCATAATTTTGTACTATGTGATGAAATAGTAAAAAGTGCACATGACCATCTTTTGCCTGAAATAATATGACCAGCAGCAATGCTAATCTTTCTCCTGTTGTCTCGTTGTTTGTATCTCAGGATGCTCAGCATATTTTACTAGAGATTACAGCAGCTCCAGTTCGGATCCAGCCTCACTTGGTAAGACTTCTAATGACATCAACACTCTTGAAGACAATGTGTTTAAACAATTTTCAGATGTTAAATGATATTTTAAAGTGTTTAAACTAATTTCAGTTTTATGTCAGGTGGTACAACAAAAATATTATGTTGTACCACCTGACATGGAAAGTGTACCACCAACCTACCCATACTTGAAATTAGCATTTTTTATCAGTATTTGAGAGAGCTCTACAAACTTTTTCACTCTGCCAAAGAGATCAGTTAGGCTCCTCTGGATGATGCATTATCATGTTTACTGTTATTACCTTGTAAATTCATAATAATATTTGAGAATATACAAATTGCTGGACAAAAGTTTCTCAATTACCTCAATAGATTTAAAACTACTGATATTTATAAAAAAAAAAAAAAAACAATAACATGAAAGGCTTCAAACCTAAAATGATGGCACTGTTTCAAATTTTTTTATTATTAAGACACCATGTTAAATTGTTTTCTTAGTCTGTTCATTTGTTCAGACAGTTGCACCACCACCTGACATTTTGGGGGTTTAATGCTGCCTTCAGCAATAATCATAAATAGGCCTAGTTTCCTAGTTTAAATTTTTTTTTATCGTAATCACAACTTCAGAAGAAGAAAAACAAAATAATATGTATTATTAAATGTAAAAAGTAATGATTTCAAACTAAGGTTTTCTAGATTATAGTGATACATGTCATGAAGTTATAGACATTTTTTAAAGGGAAATAATGCACTTGCCACAACATAACTTTGTGACAATGTTTAGAAAAATATATGAGCGATTTTTAAACAAAACGGTCTGCTTATACAGATTCTATCTTTCAGTGCTAATTGCTTTGTGTATTTAAATGTTCAATTGGAAAACACTGAACTGTTCTTATTCTTACATTTTTCTTTTCTTATTCTTGCTTTGTTATTAGGGCCACCAAAATGAAGACGTCAAGCTTTTGGGGAAAACCATTTATCCTGTGTACAGGGTCGCGGGGGGCTGGAGCCTATCCCAGCTAACATTGGGCGAAAGGCGGGGGACACCCTGGACAGGTCGCCAGTCCATCGCAGGGCCTTTGGGGAAAACCTTGTTCATTTAAATGTATAACCTGTTTGCATACTGTTTTTTTCTGTTTGTGCTTTGTTTTATAGTAAATGCACGAATTTTTGAGTCTGTATCGTTCATATGTCGTTGAAAAAGTCCCTAAAATAGTTTTGGGCCAATGAGGACAACTTAAATTAGACCACTTATAATATGTCCTCCCATATTATTATTATAAATGTTGCAGTTATGTAAGTCACGTATTTGTGTTAGCTGGGTGAGACCCTCTGAAAGCATCAAAAGCAAAATAGAAATATTTCTAAGTAAAATGTTATTGTCACTAAATTTTTTTTAAGCTCAACATGTCCAGTATTCAGAATTCAAAACATTTATTCACAAATGTTCTATTTTTTGCCAAGCGGAGCCAACCAGTCCTGTGCACGTATGCCAATTAACCATGTGCGCCAAACAGAAGAAACTGAGAAGTCATACTAAAAATGTCTAGCAAGCAAGCGATAGCTAAACCAGAGTGTATCACTCACACACTTTGGGTTCACATCGAAGTCAAGCCAAGGCATAATACTCTATTCTAACTTAAGGTAAGATGTTTTTTTTTTTCAATCTTTGCAGTGACTGAATTGTGATTATAGAAATGCTTTTTGAACATAAGATGAGTGTGTGGCGTGTCCTTTCCGGTGTTGTGCCGAATTTCGACCCCTTGCCAAATTATTACCCCCTCATTGAAGTCAGTACCTGATTGCCTAATCCTAACACTAACCACTCCCCATAACTAATCCTAAACGTACCAATAGAGGGTAATAATTTGGCGGGGTTGAAATTTGGCACAACACGAAAGGCACGACACACTCATCTTATGTTCAAAAGCATTTCTAATCACAATTCAGTCACTGGACGCTGGAACTGAACGCTGTCGCACGCTGGAAACGGCGCTGTCCATGGTTCTGAATTCCATACATTATCCTGTATTCCAGAATCCACTTCTTCAGGACTTCATAACAAAAACTTAACTTGAATCATTACAATAAGGGTGTTGCTTATTTATAACGTTGAAAATATGATAAATGTAAAGTATCTGAATTTCTTTAATCATTGAAAGAAATGTGTTGTACAAGGAACAGCAGTTATAATACATACTTTTACCTAATACATTGATCAAAGTTAATTGAGTAGAGTGATCACTAGGGACATGCTATAACCTCTGGAACATGAAAAAAGGTGAAAATAGAATAATTTCTTCAGAATAATATGATTGTAATATACTTACAGTAAGGTAGGTATTGGCAGTATTCAACATGTAGTAAGTCAGTCTGATCACTAGTAAAGCACTACAACCATTTGAATATAAATATAAAAAAAAACACTATAGGGGAATTACAGTTTAATACATAAACATATGTAATAAACACATGTAATAATGTTTATTACATAAATATATGTGATAATTGTACAGTAAGGGAGTTATTGTGAAAATGTCACCTGTAGTAAGTCAGTCTGATCACTAGGAAAGCACTACAGCCATTGGAACAGGAAAAATTACTTTAGGGGAATTACAGTAATGTTTTCTTGAACTTATTAGTTTATTGTACGTACAGTAAGGGAGTTATTGTCAAAATTTCACCTGTAGTAAGTCAGTCTGATCACTAGGAAAGCACTACAGCCTTTGGAACAGGAAAAAATACTTTAGGGGAATTACAGTAATGTTTTCTTGAACTTATTAGTTTATTGTACGTACAGTAAGGGAGTTATTGTCAAAATTTCACCTGTAGTAAGTCAGTATGATCACTAGGAAAGCACTACAGCCTTTGGAACAGGAAAAAATACTTTAGGGGAATTACAGTAATGTTTTCTTGAACTAATTAGTTTATTGTACGTACAGTAAGGGAGTTATTGTCAAAATTTCACCTGTAGTAAGTCAGTCTGGTCACTAGGAAAGCACTACAGCCATTGGAACAGGAAAAAATACTTTAGGGGAGTTACAGTAATGTTTTCTTGAACTTATTAGTTTATTGTACGTACAGTAAGGGAGTTATTGTGAAAATTTCACCTGTAGTAAGTCAGTCTGATCACTAGGAAAGCACTACAGCCTTTGGAACAGGAAAAAATACTTTAGGGGAATTACAGTAATGTTTTCTTGAATTTATTAGTTTATTGTACGTACAGTAAGGGAGTTATTGTGAAAATGTCACCTGTAGTAAGTCAGTATGGTCACTAGGAAAGCACTACAGCCTTTGGAACAGGAAAAAATACTTTAGGGGAATTACAGTAATGTTTTCTTGAACTTATTAGTTTATTGTACGTACAGTAAGGGAGTTAGTGTCAAAATTTCACCTGTAGTAAGTCAGTCTGATCACTAGCAAAGCACTACAGCCATTGGAACAGGAAAAAATACTTTAGGGGAATTACAGTAATGTTTTCTTGAACTTATTAGTTTATTGTACGTACAGTAAGGGAGTTAGTGTCAAAATTTCACCTGTAGTAAGTCAGTATGATCACTAGGAAAGCACTACAGCCTTTGGAACAGGAAAAAATACTTTAGGGGAATTACAGTAATGTTTTCTTGAACTAATTAGTTTATTGTACGTACAGTAAGGGAGTTATTGTCAAAATTGCACCTGTAGTAAGTCAGTCTGGTCACTAGGAAAGCACTACAGCCATTGGAACAGGAAAAAATACTTTAGGGGAATTACAGTAATGTTTTCTTGAACTTATTAGTTTATTGTACGTACAGTAAGGGAGTTATTGTGAAAATTTCACCTGTAGTAAGTCAGTCTGATCACTAGGAAAGCACTACAGCCTTTGGAACAGGAAAAAATACTTTAGGGGAATTACAGTAATGTTTTCTTGAATTTATTAGTTTATTGTACGTACAGTAAGGGAGTTATTGTGAAAATGTCACCTGTAGTAAGTCAGTATGGTCACTAGGAAAGCACTACAGCCTTTGGAACAGGAAAAAATACTTTAGGGGAATTACAGTAATGTTTTCTTGAACTTATTAGTTTATTGTACGTACAGTAAGGGAGTTAGTGTCAAAATTTCACCTGTAGTAAGTCAGTCTGATCACTAGCAAAGCACTACAGCCATTGGAACAGGAAAAAATACTTTAGGGGAATTACAGTAATGTTTTCTTGAACTTATTAGTTTATTGTACGTACAGTAAGGGAGTTAGTGTCAAAATTTCACCTGTAGTAAGTCAGTCTGATCACTATCAAAGCACTACAACCATTGGAACAGGAAAAAATACTTTAGGGGAATTACATTGATGTTTTTTTGAACTTATTAGTTTATTGTACGTACAGTAAGGGAGTTATTGTGAAAATTTCACCTGTAGTAAGTCAGTCTGATCACTAGGAAAGCACTACAGCCATTGGAACAGGAAAAAATACTTTATGGGAATTACATTAATGGTTTTTTGAACTTATTAGTTTATTGTACGTACAGTAAGGGAGTTATTGTGAAAATTTCACCTGTAGTAAGTCAGTCTGGTCACTAGGAAAGCACTACAACCATTTGAATATAAATTTAAAAAAACACTATAGGGGAATTACAGTTTATTACATAAACATATGTAATAAACACATGTAATAATGTTTATTACATAAATATATGTGATAATTGTACAGTAAGGGAGTTATTGTGAAAATTTCACCTGTAGTAAGTCAGTCTGATCACTAGGAAAGCACTACAGCCATTGGAACAGGAAAAAATACTTTAGGGGAATTACATTAATGTTTTTTTGAACTTATTAGTTTATTGTACGTACAGTAAGGGAGTTATTGTGAAACTTTCACCTGTAGTAAGTCAGTCTGATCACTAGGAAAGCACTACAGCCATTGGAACAGGAAAAAATACTTTAGTGGAATTACAGTAATGTTTTCTTGAACTTATTAGTTTATTGTACGTACAGTAAGGGAGTTATTGTCAAAATTTCACCTGTAGTAAGTCAGTCTGGTCACTAGGAAAGCACTACAGCCTTTGGAACAGGAAAAAATACTTTAGTGGAATTACAGTAATGTTTTCTTGAACTTATTAGTTTATTGTACGTACAGTAAGGGAGTTATTGTGAAAATGTCACCTGTAGTAAGTCAGTCTGGTCACTAGGAAAGCACTACAGCCTTTGGAACAGGAAAAAATACTTTAGGGGAATTACAGTAATGTTTTCTTGAACTTATTAGTTTATTGTACGTACAGTAAGGGAGTTATTGTCAAAATTTCACCTGTAGTAAGTCCGTATGGTCACTAGGAAAGCACTACAGCCATTGGAACAGGAAAAATTACTTCAGGGGAATTACAGTAATGTTTTCTTGAACTTATTAGTTTATTGTACGTACAGTAAGGGAGTTATTGTCAAAATTTCACCTGTAGTAAGTCAGTCTGATCACTAGGAAAGCACTACAGCCTTTGGAACAGGAAAAAATACTTTAGGGGAATTACAGTAATGTTTTCTTGAACTTATTAGTTTATTGTACGTACAGTAAGGGAGTTATTGTCAAAATTTCACCTGTAGTAAGTCAGTATGATCACTAGGAAAGCACTACAGCCTTTGGAACAGGAAAAAATACTTTAGGGGAATTACAGTAATGTTTTCTTGAACTTATTAGTTTATTGTACATACAGTAAGGGAGTTATTGTCAAAATTTCACCTGTAGTAAGTCAGTCTGGTCACTAGGAAAGCACTACAGCCATTGGAACAGGAAAAAATACTTTAGGGGAATTACAGTAATGTTTTCTTGAACTTATTAGTTTATTGTACGTACAGTAAGGGAGTTATTGTCAAAATTTCACCTGTAGTAAGTCAGTCTGATCACTAGGAAAGCACTACAGCCTTTGGAACAGGAAAAAATACTTTAGGGGAATTACAGTAATGTTTTCTTGAACTTATTAGTTTATTGTACGTACAGTAAGGGAGTTATTGTGAACATTTCACCTGTAGTAAGTCAGTCTGGTCACTAGGAAAGCACTACAGCCTTTGGAACAGGAAAAAATACTTTAGGGGAATTACAGTAATGTTTTCTTGAACTTATTAGTTTATTGTACTTACAGTAAGGGAGTTATTGTCAAAATTTCACCTGTAGTAAGTCAGTCTGATCACTAGGAAAGCACTACAGCCATTGGAACAGGAAAAAATTATTTAAAATTGTACTGTTTGGGGGGGGGTACAGTTGTAAGACCCAGGACTAGATAATAATATGATGAAAGACCAGGAGTCGTGAAATTTAATCATATAAGTACAATTTTACTGAAGAATAGTTTGCAGTTAAATTGGTAAAGCCAGTGTCAAAGTCACGAGGAGGTCGCAAGCCAACTTACAAACAAATCTCAAACAAGTATACCGTTTACAAGGACATGCATTACATACATAATCGTTTACTTCTGATTGGCTAAGACAACATAAAATCTAAACAATAATACATTTTTGATAGATAAGTGGGTATATCGCCATTAATCAGAATATTTGTCGTCCATTTCCGAGATTTAAGTCCGTGGTGACCTTCTTCCAGGGTTCGAGAATGTTTTAGGCTATATCACAAAGTTCAGAACCTGCAAAGAATATCAAACGCACACACACACAGAACACTGACAAACAACAGTTCTCTTCGAGGCTGAAGAAGGCCTGAGCTAATTATCAGAAGATCAGTCCACCTTAACAGGCTGATAAAACATTTCACTCCAGGAAAGCAGGAAAGATAATATGCCCCTTTACTCCACTCCCTAAAGAAATACACATGAGATGTTCACTTAATGAAAATAAGGTGAAATTATGTATAAATTGACCCTCAAACTTATACAAGTCAACTAAGACAGATATATAGATGCAGATATGTGGATATTGTTGTGAAATATGCAATTATTCTATTCTAATCATGGCTTCTGGTATATGAAGTATTTCTGGGTCATAGTAAACCACAATTGTAACTAATAAAAAGTGGTTTTATAATGAAAGGTACCATAAGTAGTTGTTAAACAATTTATTAAGAATGTGTTTACTGTAAAACACTTGTATTAATAATCATTGTAACCATATATTGAGAAAATAGTTTATTAAGAAAAACACCTCAACTTGTTTTATAAAGATTTTTATTATGAAGCTGGTTTATTAAGGAAAATACTGTAACTTGTTTTATAAATATTCTTATTATGAAAATGGTTTATAAAGAAAAACATACCACACTGAATGTTGTAAGCATTTATTAAGCAGATGATGGTGGCAGAGTAGAGAGGAGTTGAAAATGTATTAGAAAGAGCTTTGCAAAAGAAAGGAGAAAAATGCCATCATTACCGTCTATGTGTTGCAGACGAGATACATTAGATACAGGGATGATGGAAAGGTCCAGAAAAAGAGGACAAAGAGTTTTATATGCAAAAGTCCTAAGGGGTCTTCCAGAAATAATGACAGTTCAAGATTTTGTGTTTGACCAATTGGCTGTAAAAGACTGAATGTATGCAGAGGGAGTTTCCAGGAGGGGATTTCTGAACATGTCAAAAAGTTGATGGACTTTAAAAAGGACTGTAAAGAAATGTCCAGCCAGAGGCAGATTCACCAAGGACGTCTCCGGTGTTAGATACCTTGCCATTGCACCTCATGAAGTTAAAAGCTTGTAAATTATTTGGTTTTGATTTACTTACAATATATATATAATATATATGCAATACATGAGTACAGAGTCTCTCTCGCTGCTCTCTGAATCCCAAGACAATTATCATCAAAAGGCCCCTTGCATGTGAACACAACCCAAGGGCACACACTGGAATGCACCTAAAAGAAAATGAATACAGAAATGATTAGGATACATACTTGATTGTTGAATTTTTAATAAGAATAAAGTAATCATTCAAAAGGATATATATAAAAAGGATATATATATAATTAAATTGAAGAGACAGGGATTCTGACCCCAACCCTGCAGTATGTACAGTAAGGGAGTTATTGTCAAAATTTCACCTGTAGTAAGTCAGTCTGGTCAGTAGGAACATACTACAACCTTTGGAACATGAAAAAATCCCTTTGGTGAATTACTGTAACTTTTACATAAAACATTTTTGCGTACTGTATGTACAATAGCCTACACAAAAGTACACTAAAGCAGTCTAGGTGAATACGCAGCAAATATCAAACCTGAAACTATTTTTACCCTGGTTGGGTTTTTTTTTTAAACTTGACTATGTTCATGGTGCTGTCCACGTAGGCTATGTGGTCCTGAAGGTCCTACATGATCAAGTCTGCAAGTTGCTTTTTATATTCGCTTCGCATATTTGCGGAGTTCCACGTTCAATATCTCATGAGCTGAATATTGTTACTACACAAATAACATTGTTTTAATATTTTAATCTCCTCAAAACGAGCTTTCCTTCGGGTTTGCACTTTGCAGATGGTCCCTTCTTAGCAGCCTGCGCATAGAGATCAATGTATTTTGTCCAGTGCGAAGGAAAGATCGTTTTGAGGAAATTTATGTTGTAGCTTCTGGTGTTTTATCTGTAGTTATATGTGATAGGTGTTGTGTGTAGCAACAACGTTTAGTTCACGAGTTATTGAACGCGGAAGTCCGCGAATGTGCGAATATGCGAATATAAAACCAACTTTACCTAAGTGTTGCACACAGATGTTTTGTTTTATTGAACTTAAGTGCAATGTACGGATTTGTGGGACTGTACTGGTTGTGCTTTATTTTTGCTTTTCTCACCCTGTAACAGCTTTTCAACTGTAGCATGTATGTATGGTTGTTAAGTGAAACAGTAAGGCTCCCTGGTTGTGTACGGCTGCGGTCAGCCTTTATTTGACGGGGGAATCTGTAACAAGTAGAATTAGGTACTGCGCCTTTAAGATGGAACGTATTCTGTTACTCCCTCATTCAGAGTGGGCAGTCGATATGAGAAGCGCGAGCTGTGAACTTTGCATGTATGCGTGCAAGTCCGTTTTATATTTCTGTTGTTCTTATTCTGCTTTTATTTCTATTCAGTAACGCAGTTGTTGTTAGCTGTGTGTTTTGCAAACTGCCCATGTGTGCGTGGGACCGACGACGACGACGCTGATAATAAATCACCACGGTGGAAGTTACGTCTTGTGAGTCTTTGCTTATACCTGACTACAACCATTTAGGCAAGCTATCCGGCCCCTTTTGATTAAGAGCGTTACAAGTGACAGCTCCTCTGGTTGTTAATCAATAGAGAGAGATGAAGCTGTAATCACTTTTTCAGGTTCTCTCTCTCTGTGTAAGTCTCAATCAGAGTGTAAGTGAGGGCCAGAGTGCTGTCGGCAAGGTCAACAAACAACAAAGTGCCTGCCATTACTTAAGCACTAATGCAGAGAAAGAGAGAGAGAGAGTGTTTTGAATTATTTTCAGCTCTTTATGAAATAAGTCTGTATAGACAATGTGTCACGATCCGGGTATCGTTCGTTCATTTGTTTTTGCTTTCATATATAAAAACGAAAAAACGAGAAAACAACTCCTTTTTTCGTTTTTTCGTTTTTTTGGAAAAACGAAAAACTAAATTATGACTTGATTTTTGGTTTTCCCGTTCTTGCACGGAAATCAGAAAAACGACTTGATATTCCGATTTTCCCCTGTGGGTGGGGCTAAATCTGATTGGCAGGATATGCATTCATTGTTTTTCAAATTAAGAGTTTTCCAAACACTGTATTTGTTAGCCTGTAAAATTAATAGTCTATATGCATGCTATTTGTCACCCAATTATTTGGCTTCACTGACTGAAAAAATCTATTGAAATAGCCTAAATTCAAGCCTAAAAGCCTGTTCACGCACTGACAGTTGTCATTATACAAATTTAAATAATACATTTATTCTTTGTTTTAGATGTTTTTATTAACTTAAATTCTTATGAATAATATATTTTTTATAATGTCTATTTGTTATTTATGGCCTGTATGCACATACACATAAATATGCTTTGAGGTTCCTAGTAATATGCCACATGCAGGCTATAGTCAAAGTTTAGTGCTATATTACATCGTCATTATAATACAATATAATGCAGGATTGTCATCTGTCCTCTTATGTCAGATTCTTAAATTTAGTCAACAAATTCAATCAGAATGCAAAGACACTGTGTTTGGTGTATGGTTACTATGACCAAATAAAAGGAAGTCGGTATCAATATAATACATTTTTGGATTGAGATTTTGGATTGAGATTGACCCAGGCTGTTTAGCCTGTGTCATGTGGATTTACACATATACAGCAAATTATAATTGCATAAATTATGTTAAGAGATTAATGTTTTAAATGTAAAAAATTGTATGTAGAAATATGAAATTATTGGAAAAAAAATGAAACGTCTACTTTTTAACTATATGAAACTAACACCGCCATTAGGTGGCGGCAAGTCTCTAATGAGGGAGTTGATTCCTTTATTCCAGGGGTCGACAAGTAAGGTTGGCATCGGGCCAAAAAATATTTTTGACACTAGATGGCTGGCCAGAACATAGTCAATGGATAATTTAAGAAATTAATTGATGAAAAATGCAACTAGAATTGCATGTGACAGACTGTTACAGTGTCTTTTGTAACTGGTAGTGAGCTGTTACTCTGTGTTAAATCCTGTAGTAGGACAGTCATTAACAAAAAGCCACATTTGTGTGGGGGTGTCCGGTTTTACACTGAATACATTAATAAAGCAGTAGGGATGAGTCACGATTTTCGAATATTCGATTTGTTGATTTAATTATAGAATATCGAATAGGTCGTGCGATTATTGTCTAAAAAAATCCCGATGTTTTCGGTGCGATTCGGTGGTGACGCCGTGTAACCAGAGGGTGACGCTGCCAATAACGCAAAAGCTGTCACAAGGAACCGGCAAAAGTAATGATTATGAATGTTTCAAATATAGCAAGGAGACATTTTAATTGTTAGTGTATGTGTCGGCTGCAATATTGTCCGCAGTAGTTAACGCGATAGAGAAATGCACATTTCGGATTAGACATAAGCAGAGAGTAGGCTAGTCGGTTTCTTTTCGTTTTGAATTGTTTCGTTTAAAATTAGACATTTTTAAGCTTTCTATATATTTCTGGTGTCTGTGAAGCAGCTTAAACGCCGAGTTTCGGTTCATTTATAAGATGAGCTCCAGTTCACGAGCAATGCAATCTTGCCGGCGCCTCCATGTCCTGATTATATTGTCTGCTATGTTTGCTTCTTATTTATTAACTCCAGGCAATTGGTTGATAAAACATTGATTAAAAATAAGATACAAATGATACAAAACAAAATTAAATTTTTAGAAAGGCTTTCTACAAAACAAAACTTAATGATGGTCAAAATTTCAGGCAGAGGAGTACCAAATCGCCTGGCTGAGGGTGGATGCAGAGCCAAGATTGATGAAGTGTTTCTGCCAAATGCCTCTGTTGCAGCAGATATGTATCATCAAGAAGTTGGGTCAACTCTGACCAGGTTGTCCATGTTTGGCAGTAATCCCATCACATCAGTAGAGGACAGAGCCAGTGTGGAACAGCACTTCACAGAACAGTGGCCTGACATTTCTGTTCTTTTTGATGAGGCAGTGAACTACAATGGCACACCTTTCAAAAATGCGTTGATGTGTCTAATAAACACAACAAAAAGATTTGCCTAAAAATTGTTCATGTTTTATTGATTATCTGATGTTTCAACGATTTACTTAATCAAAATAAATGCATGTAACAAGCTAAAATTTCTGTAAGTGTTTCCATGCATATTGGAAATATAATTTCAATAACATCTTAGTGAAAGCTACCCTACATTTCAGATGACAAATGTGGATATTTGTAGGCCTATGAGATTATTAATTCATGATTCAAAAGTGTAACAGTTGTTACTTATTTTTATATATTTGATATAGTCTATTGGTGAAGTAGCTTTTTTAATATAGAACTGCTTTTGAAATTATTATACAAATGTAAAGTCATTCTGTTGGATAATATTTGTTCCTTAGTGTAAAATGGAAGTATATGGTAATTTTATTATATGACCAAAAAACTATATGCTGTAACAGTTTTAGAACTAGACAAATCTCTGCATTAATAATATGGTATTAAATGCATTAATAGGCTAATATAAAAATTGCTGTGTTTGCTCGGGATTTGAACCCGTATCATGATCGTAATGTAAGTTCTACCACTCGGCCATGAGTGTACTCCCTGAGAAATGCCCAAACGTTCATTTCTCCAGTGTGTGTTCGCTCACATGAGCGAGAAGCGCTCTTCATTCGTTTCATTCCTCAATAGAATAGTAAAAAAATATCAGCTTAATTGCACCTAATTTATTTTTGTTTGTTTATTTGATTTTTTTTTGTTTGTTATCGCTGCTCCCCGGCCCGGGAATAGGCTTATGTCAGCCAACCGACGTCAAGATAGGCCTACAATATGAAATATATAGGCTATATATTGTTCTTGTCTCTATTTTTTCTATTTTTCTGGGCTAAAAATGTTTTATTCTGTTTACCATAGTTGTAGTATTTCATCTTTACTGTTAATTGACATTAACCCCACTTACATTTCAAAATGCGGCAATTGCTGCTGTTTTGCACAATATCCATTTGCGCCACCTGGCGGTCATTTCGCGAATGACTTGAAATGCGACTGGTTTATTTTTTCTGCGGCGATAATAGGCATTTTGGTTGACGACTGTAGGTGTTTGCCAATGACTGTCTTGAAAGGCATCCTCAAAACTGTAGTTAGCAGGAGTATAGGGACGGCAAAAGTAACCTATATTGCGATGGAATGCAATATAAACTATAAGAAGGGCCTTCTCTCCATTCAGCCTTTTGTCTGATAACCACCGTGACAACTTCAATGCGTGAACATGTTTACATTTAGGCTATTTCAATAGATTTTTTCAGTCAGTGAAGCCAAATAATTGGGTGACAAATAGCATGCATATAGACTATTAATTTTACAGGCTAACAAATACAGTGTTTGGAAAACTCTTAATTTGAAAAACAATGAATGCATATCCTGCCAATCAGATTTAGCCCCACCCACAGGGGAAAATCGGAATATCAAGTCGTTTTTCTGATTTCCGTGCAAGAACGGGAAAACCAAAAATCAAGTCATAATTTAGTTTTTTCGTTTTTCAAAAAAAACGAAAAAAGGAGTTGTTTTCTCGTTTTTCCGTTTTTATATATGAAAGCAAAAACAAATGAACGAACGATACCCGGACCGTGTCACATACAGGTCAGATGTACTGCTGGATCAGTTTGCCACTTACTGCAAATTATTCCAGGAATTTACTGCAAAAATCATAATGCATGTGGAAGTGTAGCTAATAACCTGTTAGGAAATTGTGACATCTTTGTGTTGGATGGATGGATGAATAGATGAATGTGTTATGTTTGTGTTTCAGTGCTAAAGTTGTTTGTCTTGTGTGTTGTTTAGGTTCTGAGTTGGATTCGTAATGGCGAGTCTATGCTGGATGCCAGTATGGTGAATGCAAGTTCACTGTCAGAGGCTGAACAACTACAGAGAGAACATGAACAGTTCCAGCTCGCAATAGAGGTAAACAAACACACATCCCTCTCTCTCTCACTGTCTCACTTTCTGTACAATTGGAACATTTTGGTACAGCATCTTTCTGTCAGGCATCTATAGGAATGCTTCTTTAATCCTGTCCTCTGTACAGGTGACTGAAATAACTTCACTCCATCCCCCTCTCTTTCTATCTCAAATGTACACAGATCATAGAAAACAGGTTTTTCTTGCACTTTTTAAATTAAAATGTCATACTGTAACTTTCTGAACTCAAAGCTCTCTCTCTCCAGTCCGCTCAGACATTTATTGAAACTGAACCGCAAAAGTAACTCGATAAGTAATCTTCATGATTATGACGTCACAGCAATGATCTCATTAACATACTGTATGACCGCCCATATTTAAACACCTAATCCGTATTTAGAAACTTGGTTCAATTGCCATTGTTACTAGGAAAACTGTTATGTGGTTAGCCAATCAGAACAGTCATATACAGATAGATAAATAAATATGATGCAAAAGAGTAGAAATTGGCCACAATAACATATTGTGGATGGTGACAAATATAACAGGTTCAGTCCTACATATCCTGGGTTTAGATGACGTTTCAAAAGGCTATTCCACTGGTTTTACTGCAGTTTATGGCTTGTATTATAATCTGTAATCTCAACAATGTATATTTAAAGAGCACCAATTATGATTTTTCAAATAGTGTGTTATATAGCTGTTTGTGAATGTAAAAAAATCTGCAAAGTTTCAAAAATCAAAGTGCACAACAAATTATTGAGTTATTGACTCCCAAAAGAAAGAACAGATACTGAAACGAGTCGTTTATACTTCCAGTACTAACCTACCTCATTTGGTAACAAAATCCCTCCTCTGTTCTTCATTTGCTTCTCATGGACAGGTTTGACCTTCCTTCAAACACTGCGCTAAGTGGTAGACCAATCACAACAGACTGGGACATATGACCAATCAGAGCAAAGGAGGAGTTTAGTATGAATTGTTTAGAACGGATCATTGAATGAGTCGTTTTTGACACTGGGGGAAAAAAGATATTTTGCACTTCTGGTATGTTTTTTGTTCCAGAAAAGCAAAGAAATTGCATGACATTTGCTGTATACATTAAGTCATCTCTCTTGCAAGGAAACACAACACATATTTTGAGGGAACACAAACTTTCGCAAGGGAACGATAAATCTTTTGTAATGGAACAAAAAACTATTGCGAGGGAATGCAAACTACTGTGATGGAATGCAAAATTTATTGCATGGCCATCCAAACATTTGCGATGGACTACAAAACTTATTGCAAGGGAATGCAAAACTTTTTGCGAGGGAATGCAATCTTCTGCGATAGAATGCAAAAGTTATTGTGGGTGAATGCATACTATTGCGAGGACACTCAACTATTGTGATTGAATGCAAAACTATTGCGATGGAATGCAAACTATTGTGAAGGAATCTAAAACTTATTGCAAGGCAATCCAAACTTTTACAATGGAATACAAGACGTATTGCGAGGGAATGCAAAACTTTTTGTGAGGGAATGCAATATTTTGTGAGAGAATGCAAAACTTATTGAGGGTGAATGCATACTATTGCGAGGACACTCAAAACTTTTTGTTAGGGAACATAAACTATTGCGATGGAATGCAAAACTTATTGTGAGGGAATGCAAACTATTGTGATGGAATGCAAACTATTGCGATTGAATGCAAAACTATTGCGATTGAATGCAAAACTATTGCGATATAATGCAAAACTTATTGCGAGGGAATGCAAAACTATTGTGAGGGAATGCAAACTATTGAGATGGAATGCAAAACTATTGCGATGGAATGCAAAACTTATTGTGAGGGAATGCAAACTATTGCAAGGGAATGCAAAAATTTTGTGAGGGAATGCAATCTTTTCCAATAAAATGCAAAACTTATTGTGGGTGAATACAAACTATTTCGATGGAATGAAAAACATATTGCAAGGACACTCAAAATTATTTTGAGGGAACACAAACTATCGCAAGGGAACGATAAATCTTTTGTAATGGAACAAAAAACTATTGCGAGGGAATGCAAACTACTGTGATGGAATGCAAAACTTATTGCATGGCCATCCAAACATTTATGATGGACTACAAAACTTATTGCAAGGGAATGCAAAACTTTTTGCGAGGGAATGCAATCTTCTGCGATAGAATGCAAAAGTTATTGTGGGTGAATGCATACTATTGCGAGGACACTCAAAACTATTGTGATTGAATGCAAAACTATTGCGATGGAATGCAAACTATTGTGATGGAATGCAAAACTTATTGCAAGGCAATCCAAACTTTTGCAATGGAATACAAAACGTATTGCGAGGGAATGCAAAATTTTTTGTGAGGGAATGCAATATTTTGTGAGAGAATGCAAAACTTATTGAGGGTGAATGCATACTATTGCGAGGACACTCAAAACTTTTTGTTAGGGAACATAAACTATTGCGATGGAATGCAAAACTTATTGTGAGGGAATGCAAACTATTGTGATGGAATGCAAACTATTGCGATTGAATGCAAAACTATTGCGATTGAATGCAAAACTATTGCGATATAATGCAAAACTTATTGCAAGGGAATGCAAAAACTATTGTGAGGGAATGCAAACTATTGAGATGGAATGCAAAACTATTGCGATGGAATGCAAAACTTATTGTGAGGGAATGCAAACTATTGCAAGGGAATGCAAACATTTTGTGAGGGAATGCAATCTTTTCCAATAAAATGCAAAACTTATTGTGGGTGAATACAAACTATTTCGATGGAATGAAAAACATATTGCAGGGACACTCAAAATTATTTTGAGGGAACACAAACTATCGCAAGGGAACGATAAATCTTTTGTAATGGAACAAAAAACTATTGCGAGGGAATGCAAACTACTGTGATGGAATGCAAAACTTATTGCATGGCCATCCAAACATTTGCGATGGACTACAAAACTTATTGCAAGGGAATGCAAAACTTTTTGTGAGGGAATGCAATCTTCTGCGATAGAATGCAAAAGTTATTGTGGGTGAATGCATACTATTGCGAGGACACTCAAAACTATTGTGATTGAATGCAAAACTATTGCGATGGAATGCAAACTATTGTGATGGAATGCAAAACTTATTGCAAGGCAATCCAAACTTTTGCAATGGAATACAAAACGTATTGCGAGGGAATGCAAAACTTTTTGTGAGGGAATGCAATATTTTGTGAGAGAATGCAAAACTTATTGAGGGTGAATGCATACTATTGCGAGGACACTCAAAACTTTTTGTTAGGGAACATAAACTATTGCGATGGAATGCAAAACTTATTGTGAGGGAATGCAAACTATTGTGATGGAATGCAAAACTATTGCGATGGAATGCAAAACTTATTGCGAGGGAATGCAAAACTATTGTGAGGGAATGCAAACTATTGAGATGGAATGCAAAACTATTGCGTTGGAATGCAAAACTTATTACGAGGGAATGCAAACTATTGCAAATGAATGCAAACATTTTGTGAGGGAATGCAATCTTTTCCAATGGAATGCAAAACTTATTGTGGGTGAATACAAACTATTTCGATGGAATGAAAAACATATTGCAAGGACACTCAAAATTATTTTGAGGGAACACAAACTATTGCAGTGGAATGCAAAAATATTGTTGGAAAATTAGTGATGTAACGATACACTCCGAGCCGGTTGAAAATCGATGAAAATATGTGACAATTCGTGTCGGTTGAGATGTTAAAGGAATCATGATACACGTTTTAAACAGCAGGGGTGCTGAAGCAGTATATTTTGACCTCGCTTTACAGGCGCGATAGCAGCGAACAAGTTGTAGCGTTAAACAGTAGCAAACATGGCGGCTGCAAGTGTAGATCTTGATCTTGAGGATGCCCCATCTTCATTCAAATCGGAGGTGTGGCGGCATTTTGGCTTTCCGAAGACTAAAAATGAAAGCGGTGAGGTGGTGAAAGACAAAACAAAAACTGTGTGCAGATACTGCAAGAATATGTTAATATACACCAATAGCACAACAAACATGATGCAGCATACAAACCGTCACCAAAGTGAGAAGCTCCAGTCACCGCCATCTGCACGTAAAAACCTATTAGTAGGCCAAACCACTCTGACCAGCGGATTTGCAGCCCTAATTGCGGCGACGAGTGCAAGAGCCAAGGAGATCACAAGGTGTATTGGTGTTTTTATGGCAAAAGATATGAGGCCGTTTTCGGTCATAGAAAATGAAGGATTTAGGCTACTCGTCAACACATTGGAGCCCAAATACACCATCCCATCACGCCCCCACTTTAGCCAGACTGTCATGCCAGCGCATTACAGGGAAACAAAATCTAAGGTAGTTGAGACCCTCAGAAAAGCATATAGTGTGTCAGTTACAACCGACAGCTGGACCTCCAGGGCTACCCACAGTTATCTTACAGTCACAGCCCATGTGATAACCAGTGAGTGGGAGATGGTTAATTTTGTTCTCCAAACTCGCCCACTGTTCGAAACACACACCGGAGCTAATATTGCTGAAGTTTTAAAATCAGCTGTGAGTGAATGGGTGCTTCAAAAGGCCAACCATGGAATTGCTGTGGTCATGGACAACGCGAGGAATATGGATGTTGCTGTCAGAGAAGCTGGGCTGGCCCCCCATGTCAGGTGTTTTGCCCACACTTTGAACTTAGCCAGCCAAGCGGGTTTGAGTGTGCCCCGCGTGAGCCGTTTGTTGGGCAGAGTGAGGCGCATTGCTGCCTACTTTCACCGAAGCTCCACAGCTGCACTCGCAGCCAAACAGATACTACTGGAGCTTCCAGCGCACAAGTTAATCATCGATGTCACTACGCGCTGGAACAGCAGTCTGGATATGATCGAACGCTATCTCGAACAGCAAGCGGCTGTGACAGCAACTCTCCTGAGCAACTGTGTCTCTCATTGTGCCCTCAAAGCATATGATCGAGCATAACATGGCATCCAACGAAGAAGACTCCCTCACTGTGAGCAACATGAAGAGAGCTATACTGAACAACCATTACAACAGATACAATTCAGAGTACAACCACATGCTGGAGTGCACCGCATTAGACCCCAGATTCCGGGCTCTGCCTCATCTAGAGAAAGACCAACGTGAGGATGTATTCCACAGACTGAAGGAGAAAGCTGTGCTGATGTTGCAGAACCAGGTATTGTATTTATTTTACTCTTTTACTTGTATTTTTTTTTAATAGTTTGTTGATTTGTATGGCATATTTTTCTAAATGTGTTTCTAAATGTGTTCAAAAGTAATGATACAAAAGATAACAAATGATATTAAAATCTTGCCTTTATAACAATGTGAAACCCCTGTCAATGTTGTACTTAGATTTTACTTGGCCACCCCCCTGCAGCAGAGCAGCCTCTTGACCAGACAGACAGAGCAGAAGCTGAGCTGAAACAACCTCCTTCCAAGAAAACGGCATTGGAAGATCTCCTTGGAGGGACTTTCGATGAACCAGTTGCATAGCACATCAGTCAGATTGATGCAGAAATTAATAAATACAGAGCTGAAACATCCAGTTCCCTCAATAGCGGTCCACTCAAGTGGTGGAAAGAGAATGCTAGGCTATACCCACTGCTATCCAGTATAGCAAAAGCATATCTCTCCACACCAGCCACCTCTGTCCCCAGTGAAAGGGTTTTTTCATCAGCAGGGGACATTGTGAATGGGCAGAGATCTCAGCTTCTGCCAGAAAATGTGGATATGCTGATATTTCTTAAAAAAAACATTCTAAGCTAGGAAAGAGCACAGGCAAAGCCTTAGTTTGTTTAAATGAAGAGATGTATTTTTTTGTATTTATTTTATTTGGGATTTGTTTTAAAATGTCAATTTAGTTTTGTGAAGATATTTCAGTTTCACAAAGAAGAGTGAGAAATAATAAAATGACACTTTTTCATTTATCTTAAATCTCATTTTGCTAAAGAATTGTGAGAAAATCGTATTGTGAAACCAGTATCGTGTATCGTATCGTATCGCGAGTTGAGTGAATCGTTACATGCCTAGGGAAAATGCAAACAATTGAGATGGAATGCAAAACATATTGCAAGGGAATGCAAACTATTGTGATTGAATGCAAAACATACTGCGAGGGAATGCAAAACTTATTGCGAAGGACCTCAAACTATTGCGACTGATTGCAAAAATGACTGTGAGGGAACAAAAACTGTTGCGATAAAATGCAAATGTATTGTGAGGGACCACAAACTAAGCGATGGAATGCAAAACATACTGCGAGGGAATGCAAAACTTATTGCGAGGGACCTCAAACTATTGCAATTGAATAAAAAATGTTTGCGAGCAAACGCAAACTATTGCGATGGAATATAAAATGTATTGTGAGGGACCGCAAATTATTGCGTTGGAATGCAAAACGTATTGCAAAAGAGAAGCAAACTATTGCAAAGGAATGCAAAACTAATTGTGAGGTAGCACAATTTATTGCAATGGAATGCAAACTATTGCAAGAGAGTGCCAATTTTTTTGGCAATTAAAGCAAACTATTTTGATGGATTGCAAACTATTGCGATGGAATGCAAAAATGAATGGGAGGTAATGCAGAACTATTTCAGAAAACAAATTTCCTTTGTATCCTCTAAGGTGCATCCAATATTGCATGCATTCAGAAAACGTATACTGTGCCCACTGTACATACAGCATACTGCAAAAATAGTATATTAGTTGTATGCAGTGCTGGGTATATTATTTCTGAAATGTAATCAGATTCTAATTATATATTACACAATATAAATTGTAATCTGTTTCATTATAAATAATATACAAATTTTAGGTAATCAAATCAAATTACTTTTGGAATACTTTTGGATAACCCATTGTATATTTTGATGAAAATCATTCATTTTAAATGTATTAAGTAATGTAGGAAACTCTCAGAGAAGACCAGGAAACTTGGGTAAAGCTTCAGCAGGATTATTTTTTGTAGAAGATCGGGAGAGTCGTGAAGTCTGACTTAGGGAGACATACATTGTATTTTATAGGCATTCAGGAGGCAATACTTCCAGGTGATTACAAAGTATTCAGGTGAACATTAAACAATGAATGCAGTTGAACCTGCCATATACTTGGGTTTCTCCAGCCCTAATCCATTCAGCATAACTTCATTTTCATAGAAATAAGGAAGGGTCCACACCTACGGCAATACATTTATACTCGGACATGGATTGAGTCATGAACAATGTTCATCAATTCACAGAATAGGGCTGGGGCACCTATAGCCATCACAGAGAATAGGGGATAGACCTTAATTTTTTCATGTGATTTTATATGAAAGACAGAGGACCACCTTTGCAATCCCACAGTAACATTCCTTTCATTAAATATTATTAAACATAAAATCAAACAGAAACTTGCTATTTGTTAGTTAATTTAAAAATAATTATTGTTATTTAGGAAATTAGGAATAGGAATTTGACTTTTTATTGTCCAGCTTTGAAATCAATAATTAGAGATTGTCTCTAGATATGATGTAGAGATGTATGATTATTCATGTGGCCTTAACCTAAAACATGTGCTTTTAATGACATCCTGAAGCATGGGCCAAAGTGAATTTGCATGGTGCAAAAGCACAACACTGGATGTGACCGACACTTCTAAAATGTTTGTTTGCAGTCATGTGTTTTTACAGAAAAGTTATTAGAATTATGGACAGGTGGACTAGCAAATACAAACAGTGTGGCATTTTTTGTTCATAAATTTAGAAAAATGTTAGAAATGTGTATTGTATTGAGCACTTGCAATGCAGTGTATCAATTTGTTTAGCTACATGCACACCAAGCTAGATGTTACATAAAATATTTTAAATGCACTGCTCAGACTACTCTTCTAAAATTCCTAATTCGTAAATGACTCACTAGTTATTGCCTTTGACTGATTGATGATGTCATCAATAATGTAATCATTTAATCCACAGATTTTTACCTTTAATCTGATTCCGCACATTATAAAATGTAGTGTAATACAATTACAATTAAAAAAATATTTGTAGCCTGATTACATTATCCAAATATGTAGTCACTTGGAACATTTTGTTACATTATTTTTCTTTCAGGCATCTATAGTAGTATGACTGGTAGTATGGTAGTTTGCTTTTTTCATCTCAGAGCTGAGGTATATTTATTGTTCTCTGTCTCTCTCTCTATCGCAGTCTTTGTTTCACGCTAACTCTCTGCAGAAGACTCATCAGAGTGCACTACAGGTGCAGCAGAAGGCAGAGCTGATGTTACAGGCCGGGCACTATGACCCCGAGGCCATCCGAAGCTGTGCTGAGAAGGTGGCAGTGCACTGGCAGCAGCTCATGCTGAAGATGGAGGACAGACTGAAGCTGGTCAATGCCTCTGTGGCCTTTTACAAGACATCCGAACAGGTGCTCAACAACACCTGACAAACACACAAGCATTCAAACCCTAACAAAGGCTGAGACACACAAAAATACCCATTCCTACAAAAGACTGTCAATGGTTCAAAGATTAATATTTGGTACACTTTGGGTGGCAAATGTGGGTGTTTACCTAACATTCATATGAAATATCCCAGCAATCTCTATATTATCATTTTTATTTTTTATAAATTACTGTGATTGGTCCATCCTGACGAATAACAGGTAGTATGTGACATCTTAAACTGAAAAAAAAAAAAAACACTACGACTAGTTAAAGTTGAAGGGTTCTGATGTGGTTTCTTGGAGATCTGATGAGGTCTAATGGGTCAGAAGTGATCTGACATGCTTTCTTTAGGGTCTAATGAGGTCTAATGGGGTCTGATGTGGTTTCTTGTGGGTCTGATTGGGTCTTTTGTTGTCCGATGTGGTCTGATGTAGTTTCTTTAGGGTCTAATGAGGTCTAAAGGGGTTTGGTTGGGTCTTAGTTGGTCTCATGGGGTCTAAAGTGTTTTTTTGGATGTCTGGTGAGGTCTAATGAGGTTTCATGTGCTCTAGTGTGGCTTCTTCACAGCAAAAAGTAATTTTCTAGCTGAATATTTTTTCTTGGTTTTCAGTAATTATATCGAAACATTCTAAAAACAAGTAAAAATGTTGCTATTGTTTTTGGTGTCACTAAAGGGACAGAAAGTAAGGATCTCATTAGGACTCCAAGAAACCACATCAGACCACTTCAGACCCCATTGGACCATATCAGACATTAAAAAAAAAAAAAATGTTTTCTGAGAAAACAAGACAAAATATTTTGTCATTTTGCTTGTTTTAAGGATGTTTGCATATTTTTACCGGAAAATAAATAAGAAATAGTAAGACAATGATTTATTGTAGTGTTTGGGGTATAATGAGGTCTAATGGGATCTGATTGGGTCTAATGGTCAGAAGTGATGTGACATGGTTTATTGGCAGTCTTATCAGAATCAGAATTATAATGAGCTTTATTGCCAAGTATGCTTAAAAATACAAGAAATTTGTCTTGGTGACAGAAGTTTCAAGTGTACAAACAATTCAACAACAAGACAGAATTAATCAAAACATTTTTAATAAAAATAAAAAGTGAATAGAAAAGAAGTGTATATATAGAAATGCACAATAAGACAAAATATATATATAAATGTATGTGCAAATACAAATCTGTTATATACAGATAGTGCAAGGGAATGTAATGGCAGCAGAGGTATGATACGTTTGATAAATATAAATACACTAAGCTGTGTATTGCACATAATTATTTCTCAATGGGGCAGTTTTAACTGTTCATGATATGGATAGCTTGAGAGAAAAATATTGTGCCTGATTGTTCTGGTGCTCAGTGCTCTGTAGCGCGGCCAGAAGGCAACAGTTCAAAAATTAGTGAGTGGGCTGGGTGAGTGGGGTCCAGAGTGATTTTTCCAGCCTTTTTCCTCACTCAGTGTGTTCAGTTTTTGAAGAGAGAGCAGGGGGCAACCAATTATCCGCTTAGCAGTCCGAACTGTTCTTTGTAGTCTTCTGATGTCTGATTTTGTAGCTGAAACAAACTAGACAGTTATTGAAGTGCAGAGGACAGATTCAATGACTGCTGAGTTTAACTGGATTAGCAGCGCCTGTGGTAGGTTGGACTTCCTCAACTGGCGAAGGAAGGCCTCTGCTGGGCCTTTTTCACAATGGATTCAATGTGAGATGGTAGAGCCCAGGAAGCTAAATTACTCCCCTGCTGCCACAGTGCTGTTCAGAATGGGGAACGGGGTCAGTATTAGGATGTTCCTCCTGAAGTCCACAATCACACCGTTTTGAGCGTGTTCAGCTCCAGGTTCTTTTGACTGCACCAGACAGACAGTTGTTCAACCTCACATCTGTATGCAGACTCATCGTCATCTTGGTGAGGCCGATGACAGTAGTGTCATCTTCAAACTTCAGGAGCTTAACAGAGGAGTACTTGGTGGTTCAGTCATTTGTGTACAGGGAGAAGATTATTGGAGAGAGCACAGGAACCACTGCTGATCGTACAGGTGCTGGAAGTCAATTTCCCTAGTCTCACTAGCTACTGCCTGTCCGTCAGAAAGCAGGTGATCCACTGACAGTGGGAACAGAGAGTCGGGTTAATTTGGTCTGGAGAATAGCTGGGATGATGGTGTTAAAAGCCAAACTGAAGTCCACAAAAAGGATCCTTGCATATGTCCCTAGTCTGTCCAGATGTTGCGGGATATGACGCAATCCCATGTTGACTGCATCATCCACAGAATTGTTTGCTCAATAAGTAAATTGAAGGGGATCCAGAAAGGGTCCAGTGATGTCTTTCAGGTGGGCCAACATCAGTCTCTAAAATGACTTCATGACCACAGATGTCAGATCAAAGTGTCTGTAGTCATTAAGTCCTGTGATTTTGGGTTTATTTGGGACGGGGATGATGATGGAGCATTTGAAGCAGTTGGGCACTTCACAGTGTCGATGTGTCAAAGATCTTCTTGTCTTGTTTCTGGCACACATCCTCTTCACAGATCTTAAGAGCAGGTTGAGTAGCAGGAGAGGGGAGGAGGGTGGTAACGGGTGGTGTTGGTGTTTGTGTGAAGTGAGGGTCAGAGCGGGTGTGGGATGTGTGACCGGGTTTTTCAAATCTACAGTAAAACACATTCAGGTTGTGACAGTTGTTGATTCCCTACAGGGAATGGTGGGATGGTGTCTTGTAGTTGGTAATGTATTTCAGGCCTCTCAACACTGATGCAGGGACATTAGCTGAAAACATGTTCGAAAGCCGCACTGTCTGAGCTTGGCCACGATGTTGGCGCTTGCGTCTCATAGCTGCTCCTCCAAGTAAAATGTCCAGCAAAATATCTGAATAGTCAAAAACCAGGACAAGATTGTGTCAAGTGTGTGCTGCCTAATGATCACCAGGTCGTCCCTGGTAAAACTGATTGTAAAAAATTACTAAACATAGGACAAACCAACAAAAACAACAAAAGAATTGGGGAGCTCCACACCGAGGTGGCCAACCGTGTTGCCATCATGTTACACAATATGAGGTCTAATGTGTTTCGAAGTAGTCTATACTAGTGTTGTCAAAAATACTGGTACCCCGGTACCAAGTCGGTACTCAAACAAAAAATTATTTACGATACCAGAATTTCTGAATGGTACCCATGCAGAGGCGGGAACTTTCGAACGCTCACAACAAGCAAAAGATGACGACAAGCAAAGCTGCTGCGGAGCATCAACTGAATCATGTCGAAATGAAAAGTGGAAAAAGCCAGGTAATTTGAGGCTGATGAACAGGGAAACATCACAGATCAGCAAAAACCTGTTTGTAAACGCTGCTTTCGCAATTTTCTGACGATAGGAGGGAACACAACAAACGTAATAAAGACAGACACCCGGATTTATTCAAGCAAATAAAGCAGGTGAGTTTAAAAGCATATTATTATTTGCATTAGGGCTGAAACATTTAGTCGACATTATCGACATCGTCGAAAATACAAAATTGATGAGAAAAATGTTTGTTGATGAATAGTCGTTTGATCTCATTTAACATAACATGAAATCACATTAAACTGTAACGATATCATGTGAGAGCAGCAGTTCACACCTGATGGAGGAATAATTACACAGATCAGTCCAGATGCACTCTAAACTTTCACAGTTTATTTTATGTAGATCCCAAAGTATTAGGGAATGATTAAAAAAAGTTCATTCAGAAGCATACCATTGTGGAATAAGCGGAGGCGGAGCTCTTAAAGGAAACATCCCGGCGTAACATCTTAAATGCAGTAAAATTGCTTTATTAAAGTTCAAATAATACAGAAGCAGGTCATGTTAATAACTATAAACTCAGAAACTGGCATTTCTCTGTGTGGTCGGTGCCTCTTCTATGAGTTGCGTGAATGTCCCGATCTCAGGGGGAGAGATTGAAACTGTACCCGGCTGAGAGAGATTCTGCCTCAGTCGCTCCTCCCTCACGCACGCACGCTAAATGCAGCTAGATTAGAATGCGGTTGCTCGCGACTTAATCATAATATCTATCTATCTATATATATACACTCACCTAAAGGATTATTAGGAACACCATACTAATACTGTGTTTGACCCCCTTTCGCCTTCAGAACTGCCTTAATTCTACGTGGCATTGATTCAACAAGGTGCTGAAAGCATTCTTTAGAAATGTTGGCCCATATTGATAGGATAGCATCTTGCAGTTGATGGAGATTTGTGGGATGCACATCCAGGGCACGAAGCTCCCATTCCACCACATCCCAAAGATGCTCTGTTGGGTTGAGATCTGGTGACTCTGGGGGCCATTTTAGTACAGTGAACTCATTGTCATGTTCAAGAAACCAATTTGAAATGATTCGAGCTTTGTGACATGGTGCATTATCCTGCTGGAAGTAGCCATGAGAGGATGGGTACATGGTGGCCATAAAGGGATGGACATGGTCAGAAACAATGCTCAGGTAGGCCGTGGCATTTAAACGATGCCCAATTGGCACTAAGGGGCCTAAAGTGTGCCAAGAAAACATCCCCCACACCATTACACCACCACCACCAGCCTGCACAGTGGTAACAAGGCATGATGGATCCATGTTCTCATTCTGTTTACGCCAAATTCTGACTCTACCATCTGAATGTCTCAACAGAAATTGAGACTCATCAGACCAGACAACATTTTTCCAGTCTTCAACTGTCCAGTTTTGGTGAGCTCTTGCAAATTGTAGCCTCTTTTTCCTATTTGTAGTGGAGATAAGTGGTACCCGGTGGGGTCTTCTGCTGTTGTAGCCCATCCGCCTCAAGGTTGTGCGTGTTGTGGCTTCACAAATGCTTTGCTGCATACCTCGGTTTTAACGAGTGGTTATTTCAGGCAAAGTTGCTCTTCTATCAGCTTGAATCAGTCGGCCCATTCTCCTCTGACCTCTAGCATCAACAAGGCATTTTCGCCCACAGGACTGCCGCATACTGGATGTTTTTCCCTTTTCACACCATTCTTTGTAAACCCTTGAAATGGTTGTGCGTGAAAATCCCAGTAACTGAGCAGATTGTGAAATACTCAGACCGGCCCGTCTGGCACCAACAACCATGCCACACTCAAAATTGCTTAAATCACTTTTCTTTCCCATTCTGACATTCAGTTTGGAGTTCAGGAGATTGTCTTGACCAGGACCACACCCCTACATGCATTGAAGCAACTGCCATGTGATTGGTTGATTAGATAATTGCATTAATGAGAAATTGAACAGGTGTTCCTAATAATCCTTTAGGTGAGTGTGTGTGTGTATATATATATATATATATATATATATATATATATATATATATATATATATATATATATATATATTTATAATGTCACTATGCATTTCTTATCATGAAGAAAATTGGCAATCCATCCATCGTCAACCGCTTATCCTGTGTACAGGGTTGCGGGGGGCTGGAGCCTATCCCAGCTAACATTGGGCGAAAGGCGGGGGACACCCTGGACAGGTCGCCAGTAAAATTGGCAATATGCAGCTTTATTAATAAGAGAGCACTTTGCACATTAGTTTGTAAATTGTTTTTTATTAATTCTATTGTATGCTTGTTTATTAAGGCTTTTTTTTAGTACTTGGTAAAAACAAATTAAAAGTTGCAAAAGTTGAAGCACATCTTATAAGTGTTCAAAAATACTTTAAGCATACATTGTTCAGTTTTGTTATGATTAAAAAATAATATATTTAAATTAATGTGTTGCTCAATGGCGTATTTCTGTTCTTAGTTCTGCTGCTAATGTTTTGTAGACTTTGTTAATAAAAGAGTGTTGTTTAGTAACCTGTTTTTGCTTTGGTACCGAAAATGGTATTGAGTACCGTGAAATTTCACTGGTATTGGTACCGACTACTGAAATTTTGGTACCGTGACAACACTAGTCTATATGGGTTCTAATGCAGTCTCTGGGGGGCTGAAATGGTTTCTTGGAGGTCTGATAGGATCTTAAGTGGTCTGATGTGGTTTCTAGTGTGTCTAGTTGGGTCTGATTGTGTCTTATGTTGTTTCGTGTGGTCTAAAATAGTATCTTTGTGGTCTAACATGGTCTAAATGGGTCTGCTGTGGTTTCTTGGAAGTCTAATGAGGTCTGATGGGGTCTGGTTGGGTGTAATTCAATATCATGTGGTCTGAAGTGGTTTCTTGGCAGTCTGATTAGGTATAATGTGCTCTGATGTGTTTTTTTCACTGCAAAAATTTTTTTTCTGAGTATTTGTGCCTTGTTTTTCAGTAAAATATGTAAACTTTCTAAAATAAAGTACATTTTTGCTATTCTTTTTGGTTGCACTAGAGGAACAGAAAATATAGACCTCATTAGGCCCCCTAGAAACCACTTCAGACCCCATTGGAACACATCAGACCCCATTAGACCCTATCAGACATCCAAGAAACCATTTCAGACCCTGTGTTTTCTGCGAATACAAGACAAAATATCTTATATCATTCTGCTTCTTGGATAATTTTTTCTTGTTTTAAGGATGTTTCTATATTTTTACTGGAAAATAAGACAAACATGCTTGGTAAGAAAATTATTTTCTGCATTGTTGGGTGTCTGATGAGGTCTGATTGGGTTTATGTGGTCTGAAGTGGTTTCTTTGAGGTCTGATGTGGCCTAATGGTCAGAAGTGATCTGACGTGGGTTTTTGGTGGTCTGATGATATCTAATTGGAAGTAGTCTCTGTAGGTTCTAATGCAGTCTCTTGGGGTCTGAAATAGTGTCTTGAAGGCCTGATAGGGTCTGAAGTGGTCTGATATAGTTTCTAGGGTGTCTAGTGGGGCCTGATTGGGTCTTGTGTTGTCTGAAGTGCTTTCTTTGGGGTCTTGTGAGTCCTAAATGGGTCTGATGTGGCTCCTTGGAGGCAAGGTTATTATTGTAAACTAAAACGAAAATGAAAACTAAATGTAGGAAAAACATTTTTGTAAACTGAAATAAAAATACAAATGAACATAATTGCTAAATAAACTAATAAACTACATTTAGATACATTTTCATGGCCCTGAAAAAAACTTAACTATAATAAAAATAATCTTAAAAAAATTTAAGTTTTAAATTTTTTTTGCTATAGGTTTTTAAACCTTTAAACCCACTATCAACATGAAGATGCCACTATGCAGCGATAATATTAGCAGATGGGCTATTGCCCTCGTTACATTAGCAATGACAGAGCAGGAAGGAACCACTAAAAGTACATCATGGAGAGAAGCAAAACAGTTAGAAAACTAGAATGACCAGAAGTCGGTCCCAGATTTACGAGGTGTGTCCCGGTGTCCCATCATTTCTCTAAAAAAAATGTAATATTGTCCTGGTTTCAGCTGTAAGGCTCACTGATTTTTTTTTTTTCTTTGAAATTAAATATCGTCAACATCTTGATACCAGATGTGTGTGGTATCGTTTGCACGGAAGGGAAGATCATTTATTGCTTTGCATGATGATTTGAATTTATCAATCCACAGCAATCCGCTCAGCTCATCTGGTTACCATGACAACGACTCAGACACTTAGCACTCTCTGCTGCTCTCTCTCATCATCCAACACAAATTAGAAATACCCAAATGAAAATACATGTTCAACAAGTTGAAAGAAGCCGATTAAATTATTACACGTGAAAAATGGAATTTAAATGTTTTGCTGTCACTGTAAATGTTCACTTTCCCATGGCCACAGTGTTAATAAGAGATTGCATGTCATATTCATACAGCTGTATTTTTTTTTAAATAGTACAAGAACTTAAATGTGAAATGTGGTAATGTATTTTATCTTTTAAGTTCCAATGTTGCAAATTTTTGTAAAATTGTGTAGCTGTGTTTCCTTCTACTGTAATATCGGTGATGAAATTCAGTTGGTCTTATTAAAATGAAGATTTTTTTATATTATAATTATTATTTACAAACTGTATGTTTCGGTGTCAAGCTATACAACCCACATTGCACAAATGCCTGTTTCCCCCATTCTATATCATTCTGTATCACTTAATATAAAAAAATTAATAAAAACAAAATGTAATAAAAAACTAAAACTGAACTATAAAATATTAAAATATTTTAAATATAACAAAGAACTGACAAACAAAACAGATTTAAAAAATAAAATAAAATAGAAATTAAAACGTCTAGGTTACGGATGTAACCTCTGTTCCCTGATGGAGGGAACGAGACGTCGTGTCAAAGAATTGACACTGGGGTCTCTCTTGAGCGCCGAATATACCTCTGATCTATAAAAAAAGGCCAGTGAGAAATTGGCAGAGAGAATTTGCATGTCCCGCCCCCTGTAATAAGGGAAATATGTCTGTTTCATTCAGGATTTTTATGAGGAGCCGACAATGGTCTGGACACAACAGTGGTTTGGCTCAGCAATGTGGCCGGGAGAACACAACGTCTCGTTCACTCCATCAGGGAACGGAGGTTACATCTGTAACCTAGACGTTCCCTGTCTGTCGCTCACTTCGACGTTGTGTCGAAGAAGCGACACTAGGGGTCCAATTTAAATCACGCCATGCGCTGAGCCGTGTACGTGTACTGCTGACACAGGAGGGCTGCACGTACCCTTCCCCAATGCCCCATAAAGTAATCGAAAGCCTTCAGGTAATTTACCATTGACAGGGGAACAAGGCGACACTGCCAAGTCTTGGAATGGGCCGAGACTAGATGAGCCACTTTTCTCTCTGTTTCTCACATAGAGTCAACGACTGGGGCCCTTACATGCATCAGGGAAGGAGGTGTTACCCAGTTTCCTATTCTTTCAGGGGGAAAAGACCCTGCAGAGACCCCATCTGCCCAGAGAGGGGGAGGTAAGAGTGGTGACATACACCACATGGGCTTTTAGGTCACGTGCGCGGTGGTAGATCCCGCCTCTTCGGAGGGAGGAGTTGCTACAGACACAGTGACATGGGGCAGTGGGAACTGCCCAAGGGAGATGTGGGTCCACTCGTAAGGGGACCATACCATGGAAAATACACACGGGGGGGAAGTCCACGTAGGAGCCCTGACCTGTGGAGCACCTATTCCAGTACAGGGTAGATTTGAGTACCCGCAGTGGATAGGGTTGGAGAATTCCTCTGCTGAATTGCGGACCCAGGGGGCTAGGGAGGAGTCATCCAGGGATCCGAGTGAGTGGGATCACCTGGGAGAAAAAGCGCACGGTTTTACCTCAACCAAGGGAAAGGGCATTAGGTGCAAGCGATCCACCCGGTCAGTCCGTCAGCGTGTTACCGAGTTCTGCTGGCTCGGACCTGAGAAAACACAGGATGAAACTGACTTAGATTGTAAAATCTCGAAAAGGTATTAGATGTTGCCCAACCCGCTGCTCTGCATATGTCTGCCAGGTGCCTCTGGCCAGTGCCCATGAGGACGCAACACTCCTTGTTGAGTGTGCTCAGACCTGCAAGGGTCCCCAGCCCTCTTGATGGAGGCAAGGCCGTCTTTAGGGAGAGGGTCCTGAGTCCAACTGATTCTAGCGGCTCAAAGGGGGGACTCTGACGACCACTGAGAGCTCCCAGGAGGGGAACAGGCTTGGCCGGGAGGGATTTAACCTCCGGGTGCCTCTTAGGAACCTGATAATCAAGTCGTGCTTACCCAAAGACTTGCCGTCTACTGCGTTGTGGTAGGCTGCAATAGCGGCTACATACACCTTCAAGGTGGATGGGGACAGCCTCCCCTCCAACCTCTCCTGCAGAAATGAGAGCATTGACCTGACTTCTCACCTTTGTGGGTCTTTGGCCCGAGAAGAACACAAATTCACGAACAAGCGCAACTTTAGTGCGTAAAATTGCCAGGTAGAAGGGGCTCTGGCTTGGTTGATCGTGTCTATGATGGCAAGTGGTAGATCAGCTAGATTTTCCGCGTCCCTTCCAGGGGCCAGACGTGGAGTTCCAGAGGATGCCAGAGCATGCCCCGTCCCTGAGAAAGAAGGTCTTTCCTCAGGGGAATTTGCCAGGGAGGGGCTGTCGCGAGGAGTACGACGTCCGAGAACCAAGCCTGGGTGGGCCAATAGGGAGCCACTAGAGTGACTTGTTCCTCGTCCTCCCTGACCTTGCACAGCACCTGTGCAAAAAGGCTCACACGGGGAAATGCGTACCTGCGCAGCCCTGTGGGCCAGCTGTGTGCAAGTGTGTCTGCTCCGAGGGGAGCCTCTGTTCGGGCATACTAGAGCGGGCAGTGGGAGGTCTCTTGGGAGAAAAACGGGTCTGCCTGAGCCTTGCCGAACCATTCCAAAATCAGCTGGACCGACTGGGGGTGAAGCCTCCACTCTCCACTTGGCAAGCGTTGTTGTGATAGCACGTCCGCCACCACATTGAGGTTGCCGGGGATGTGAGTGTCCGTAGAAAGGGTCGATGTCGAGGCAATATTGAGACGTGGAAGTATGCATCCTTCAGGTCTACCGCCGCGAACCAGTCTAGATGCCGGACGCAAGTTAAGATGTGTTTTTGCGTGAGCATTTTTTAGAAACTGTACAAACCGTTCTTCATCTCGGTTGGAGGGACAGGCTCTATCGCATCTTTGAGTAAGAGGGTCGCGATTTCCACGTGGAGGGAATTGGCATGTTCGCCGTGTACTGTCGTAAAGCGGACGCCCCTGTGGGGGGGGCTTGCAAACCGAATTGCGTCAGATGGTCCTGGCCAGCCAGCGTGACAGGTTGGGAAGTGAAAGCCACGCATCCAAGCTCCGTGCTAGGGGCACTAAGGGGACGATTAGTTTTGACATACCCGGCGGGGCAGAGCAGCGGGGCGGAGCAGGTAGTATGGTGTCGGGAGGAAAAGGTGCGTCCCGAGGCAAGGCAAGGGACGGGTTAGTGACTGAGGAGGTGGTCCGGTGGAGGCGTCCTCTAGACTCATCAGAACTGGCTGGCCGGGGAACAGTCATGGGGCTGAAGGTGGGGGGGCCGCGTCCAGCATGCCGGGACTGTTGAGGCAGAGTGGAAAATAGCTCTTTTATTGAGAATGTGGGTACTCGGGGCTGCGGCAAATGAATTAAATTCAAACAAGGATTCTCCTCCCGGCCCTCCACCGGGGGGATGGAGTGGTCTGCTTACCAGCTCTGGAGTGAACGTCTTGGTCTCTTGGTCGATCGTCTCAGGAGAGCCTGGGAGCTTTCCGGGTCCTCGAGGGGGTCCGTGAGATGGGGGGCATGCGCTTCCTGCGGGGCGCTCGATGCAGGGTTGAGAGCTGGACCCAGGTTGAGGCGTAGCTGCGCATTTCTTAGCTGCAGGAGGACGCCCTCGGCCTTTATCTGCTTTTTCACCGCGGAGAACTGCTGGGCGAAGTCAAAGAGGTCGAACTGTGAGACAGGGGCGTCGAATAAGCGTGTCTTGTCCGTCTCGCGCATCTCAATCAAGTTCAGCCACAAATGACGTTCCTGAACCACAAGTGTGGCCATTGCCTGCCAAAGTGACTGCGCTGTGGCCTTTGTGGCCCTGAGGGCGAGGTTGGTCACTGAGCGCAGTTTCTGTAGCACGTCGGGATCAGGACTACCCGCGTGCAGATCTTTGAGTGCCTTGTCCTGGTAGACTTGCAGGAGGGCCATGGCCTGCAGGCGGAAGTGGCCTGTCCGGTGACACTGTAGGCTTTGGCGGCCAGTGATGACGTCGTCTTACAGGCCTTGGCGGGAAGCACAGGTCGACCCCACCAGGTGGCGGCATTCTCGAGGTATACAACGTCGAAGTGAGCGACAGACGGGGAACTAAATTAAAAATTATTATAACCTTAGTGGTCTGATTAGGTCTAATGTGCTTTGATGTGGTTGCTTCAGTACAAATTTATTTTATTTTTGTCTTGTTTTTCAGTAAAAAATTTAAAAATTCTTAAAACAAAGTAAAAATTTTTATTATTTTTGGTCGCATCAGACCTCATTAGGCCCTCTAGAAACTACTTCAAACCCCATTGTACCACATTAGACCCCATCAGACATCCAACAAACCATTTCAGACCCTGTGTTCTCTGTGAAAACAAGACAAAATGTCTTATGTCATTCTGCTTCTCAAGTGTTTTTTATTTATTTTTAAGGATGTTTAGATATTTTTACTGTAAAATAAGAAAAAAATGCTTAGTTAAAAAAAATATTATTTGCAGTGATGGGAGTCTAACGAGGTGTAATGGGGTTTGAAGTGGTTTCTTGGAGTTCTGATGATGTCTTAAGGATCTGATGTGGTTTCTTGGGCATCTAATGCCACCAAAAAGAATTGCAAAATTAATGACTTCCCAAATAATCAACCTACATATACCGTATGTGTATCTGAATCTACATATATACATGTAAACCTGAAAGTATTTTATCATTGAAAAATAATAACATTTTGAACTGGTCATGCCTGACCAATTAGAAACAACATCGAGGCTACTGCCCTGCACATTTTCATGTCCACCCTGTTTCATGATGGTGTGCTGGTGTGTGTGTGTTTCAGGTTTGTAGTGTGTTGGAAAGTCTGGAGCAGGAGTACCGGCAGGATGAAGATTGGTGTGGAGCTCATGATAAACTGGGGTCTTCAGCAGAGATGGATCATATTCTTCCACTTATCAGCAAACACCTTGAACAGAAAGAGGCTTTTCTCAAGGTCAGTTCTGAATTGACAGCCAACTCAGCCATCTCTGTCAAATCAGAATGTTTACACAAACTTGTGTTAAATTACATTGACCTAAAAACATAAATGTCTCCTTTATCTTTGAAAGCAACACAGAATACAAATTTTACACTTTATTTACATTTACTGTGAATATTTGCACCAAACTCATAATTAGTTTTGTGGCTTCTCTACATTAGATCCTGTGGTGAGAAATCAACCTGTATGCCTGGGACAGAACCAATTTAACGATTTGTGTCCAGCATCAGGTTGCGTACAATAGCCTTTCACTTGAACAAAGCTCAAACTACAAAACAGTTAAGACAACTATCCTTCAAGCATACAACCTTGTGCCTGTAGCTTGTAACAATTCACCTTACACTAAACAGCAAGGGAACAATACAACATGCAATCATAAGGTAACGGGCGGATCTAATAATACCTGCTGGGGTGATTACAGCCAACGGCTTGCTTACTTTCGTTAAATCACCCCTACATAAATCATATAAACAATCAATCAGCACTTGAACACACTCAAAATAATTATACATTAACGAAAAAAGTCCACATTAGCAAGATTCACAACGTGTATTTAAAGATATACCAAGTTTATATTGCGTCGAACAATACACAGTAGACACTGAAGGCGTGGCCACATTCCGACACATCAAACAAACATAGTGCAAACCTTATCACAATTTCCCACACACAATTAACCCCCAAACCCCAATGTCCCAGCGGATTAAATGTTCATTCAAACAACTCAAAATCCAGCTTGAATTAAGTGTCCTCCTCGATATTGAGTAGAAGAAAAAATACGACTAGGTGAAGCATGGCGAAACGCCGCAGTCCACAGTTAACTTACGCAACCTCGCCACAGTCTGTTTAGTCGTTTGGATGATGTAGCGAGTCCAGGAAAAATCATGCCATATAATCCATCAAAAATACTTTTGTCCCTTTGTTGTGTTCCCCTGGCAAACATTACACAGAACCCGCTAAACACACCGCTTCCCCGGGTACACTCCAGAGTCCGCCCCCACACGTCACTTCCCACTCTCCTTTTAAAACTTATCCAGTGGGCAAAACAATGAGTGAAGAAAAAAAATACATAAAGGAAAATCCTTACAACAATCCATGATTACACTATAGGCATCTGATTTAACAGTTCTTTTTTCTTTTTTTTTTTTTACATGTGAAGGAAAAACCAATACACACAAAGCATATTTACCCACACATTAAAAACTGTACATGAAGGCAGAATAGGTGACTATTACAAGCTTACAGGCAGCACTTGCGAAGTTACAAAAACCTAGAGCGTCAAACTTTTGACAAGATTGCTTGTGAGGAGGAGGAGTGCCTATTTAGTATAAAGTGGCTATGCAAATGGTTGAAACTATGAAACAGTTGGTCCTTAAAAAAATCTCAGGCTGCTAAATCTGTGTGTTTCATTTAGTCAAATACTGACATGGCAACATCACAGCTTAATGTTGTTAACTCCCAAGGTTTAGAATGGGTACAAACTTTTTATCAAAACTGGCTTTGTGTCGATCCCTGTCTAGGTAGAGCTGGTGTCAGTCTGTATATTAAAATACACAGGCACCACTCAGTTACCATTATCTGAGACGACCGCTACTGGTAGTCATGTACTTGTGACAGGATTTTAGATGGGTTTCGTTAATGTGCTACTACATCAAATTCATATCATATCAGACTTGGTGGCTGGCAGTGTAGTAGTCGGCGTGCCTATCCCTCTGGTTGCTTTTATTTTGGGTAACAATTTGGCTGGTGGAATATGTGTGGATTCGCTCTGTTGTTTGTCCTGAGGTTGTTCCTGTCCCACTTCTGTCTGGCCCAGAGGAGTGTGTTCAAAAGTTTCCATTTATGTCCTGTGCTGTCACATGGGCCCAGATGCAAAAACAAGCTGAATCTGTCGATGCCGAAATTAAAAACTTCAAAAGGAACTGTCTGTTGATGCAGAAGAATTGTCAACTGCTGGTACTGATGTTTCTCTGTCCTGTGCAGAGTTAATCTCTGCTCAAAAGTCTGATTCATCTGACTTTTGACATACTGTTCCTGGACAACTAGCCCTGCTGAAGGATCAATATCTGAATGAGAAATCATCCCGTAACTTAGTAAATGATGTAAGTGATTTTTGTTTTAGACTACATCACACCTGTGAAGTGGCTAAATAAAATCTAAAGGGTGGGCAAAAATAAATTAAGTGCTGGTATGACCGCAAGATGAAGGATTGAAAGTGATAAAGTATTCGTGATGTTGCCTATTCCTGGTTCTGCTCTCCACGCTCATTATGATTGTCCCGATGCAGTCAAGCGAAACGATTCTGAACAAGACTATGTGAATGCTACAACAGATTGTGTTGGTGATCACATCTGTGTCATCTTAATATGCTTAAGCCATATTATGAAAGAGAGGCGCTCCTGTAGCCTGATGGTACCTATCACTTTTGCACAGATTATCGTAAAATCAACAAAAAAATCTCACAAAATCTGATTGTTTCCCAATTAGGGCTACACAATTAATTGGAAAAAGAATCGCGATTACGATTACGGCTGCCACGATTATGTCATCGTGAAAACTGACGATTACAGCATTCAATTTAAGTCTACTCCTGTTGTGTCAATGGTTTCTATTTACAACATGTTTTTGCAGTGGATGAGTATTCTAACCAATCACTAACATGTCCATTGAGCTATGAAATGCCAATGGCCAATCAGAGCTGCTTAGATTAGTCCTCTGTCCTATCTGTAATGACAACTGATCCTAATACACAAGTTTTAAGCTGTCTGAATGCCAAGCTGATTGCTTTATGTTCTAGCTCTGTTCGCACAGCACACAGAAATTAATAAAAGAAGCTGTAGAACAAGAGCAAAAAGCACTTTGTAAATATTTTAGATTTTTTTCAAAATTGCATATTGCACCACTCACTTTTAATGTAGATGTTAAATACACTGCAAATGAGCCATCAAAGGTCTTACTGAACAGAGTAACTTGGTCGATTTAAATCAGCTGTTAATAAGTTTGAACATTGAATATGCATTATTATTTACTGTAGGTGGACTAATAATTTAAGCAGTAATTTAGCAATAATTCCATTTATTCTATACCATAGATATCAATTTACAATAATTTTCATTTGCCTTACCTTAACAAACATTATATACATTATAACAACAAATATTACAATATAATGCAATACAATATAATGCTTAAAAGAATCTAGAGCGCAGCTCATATCCACCATTGAAATCTGCTAATCTGAAGAACCACACGGTTGCTTACTTTGTGACGTCACGGTAATTAAACATTTTAATCGACATTGATAATCACAACTACAATATCTCGAGCAATAATCGACAATTATGATTTTTGCTATAATTGTGCAGCCCTATTCCCAATGTGATCGTGTGGGTTCTGCCATATTCATAAGCAAATTAAATTCATGACGTTTGAAATATTAATTAATTAAACTGTTAATTTACTGTTTTGCATCGGGTTTAAGTGTTTTTAATCCTTCAATCATAGTTGTTTTGCAAAGTTTGAATTATATTATGACTGATTCACATGCAATCCATGCTGACATTAGCCAAAAACATACATTCCACACTGAAATATGATGAAGACACATCCACAAGACGCACACACATAGTCCATAGCATGGTGTGAACTAAACACACAGATACAGCAACATCACCAGAAACGTATCAAAACAGTCAAAGATGTCCATCCAGCGCATTTTCATACAACAACATTTAAAAATAGTGCAGATGGGCAAAAGAACAATCAAGTCGCTGAGCAGTTGAATGAAGCCGAATGGCTTCCCCTTTTCAGAGTTGTAACTTGACATTGCGTATTTTCAAAGCGGCTCAAGATATGTGTCAGGCGGGAAAAGATGTCTGTCTAGTGCAGGGGTGCCCAGGGGTTTTGTGTGATAATCTACTTTTAAATGACCAACTCAATAAGATCTACCAACTAAAAAAATTCTAAAAAAGTTTAATTTAAAATAAGAAAATGCTTGTTGGGACTACTGCATGTATCCCTAAATGGAATTAATCTTCTAATTAATAAAAAAATATATAATAATGTTCAATGTTGATATCATTCAGTTTTAAAACTAAACCCAAAACACCTACAGCACAATAGATTACAATAGCCAGCATTTACCTTATTCTGATGACGAGTAAATATTGACCAGACGAGGTTTTGTTTATTCAGTTGCCATGACAACTAGGTTTGTGCATACTCACCTTCCAAGGACTTCTGTGAACAGAGCGTAAAATTGCGATGCTACTGCCCAGATTAATCGAATCAGACAGTTTTGCCTAATCCGGGCAGTAGCATCGAAATTTCGCGCTCTGTTCTCAGAAGTCCTGTAGAGCGATGTAGGGGCTGGCATTGTCCTCCTCCAGGAGGGGACCGATGAAGTGCACGCATTCCACTGCATTCAGCTCACAGAACTTTCTCCCCCAGAGTGATCTCGATCTCCATTACCATTTTGCATTCAACAACTTTTGCCTTCTGGCCGATGCTTCAGAGCTCTGAGCACCAGAACCGTCAGGCACAGGAACAGTTTTTTTCCCTCTAGCTATCCATCTAATATTTTTTTTTTTTATTATCTATATCTTGCTGCTGTTTTGTATTGTTTTTAGTATTGTTGTGCAATGGAAGCTCCTGTCACCAAGACAAATTCCTTGTATGTGTAAGCATACTTGTCAATAAAGCTGATGCTGATTCTGATTCCAAAAGACAATCAAACCTGGTGAAACATGAGCCTTATGTAGCCGTGAGACGTTCCATCACTTATTCCAAGCTTTATGATGTCACACAGGGCCAGCTCTAAATTCTATGATAACTACAGTATGACGCCAGTGTATGAATGCCACAGAGCAGGCACGTGCACATATACATTTACATTTATGCATTTGGCAGACGCTTTTATCCAAAGCGACTTACAGTGCAGTTATTACAGGGACAATCCCCCTGGAACAACCTGGAGTTAAGTGCCTTGCTCAAGGACACAATGGTGGTGGCCTTGGGGTTAGAACCTGTGACCTTCTGATTAACAGCCCTGTACTTTAGCCACTACGCCACCACCACTCCTACAGTAGACATCAAGGGGGGCTTGAGCACGTGCTCAAGGAGACATCAAAGGGGGCTTGAGCACGTGCCCTTTTTTCTGGGGTGTTTTTTTTTTTTTTATAAATAAATTAATATATATTCATGTTTGCGTACAGCTTCCCTGTCAAACAAATATATTTATTGAATAAAAAATCAAAACATTTTGTCGATACCCGCCCTCCATCCCTCCCTCCGCGTCGCGTACAGTGTCTCGACTTTACAGCTAATTAGCAAATATAGTTAACTTGTGTCTTGCTAACATTCATGACTCATGAGCTACTAGCTAATGTAATAGGTTAGCTATAGTCTAGCTAAGGCAATATATCATGGCCATACAGGCCAATATACTGTACTTATTGGAGACATTACAGGTGAATACAGTCAAATTTGTGTTTAATAACATCATCACAATCGCCACATTGATATGCAAATTAGGTGTTGACTAATTAAAATTAGATAATTTGCTTTATTTGTCAAGACACTGCAGGTGAATAGGATACAAGTCTCGAAATTGCAACCATTTTGGTCGCATATGCTCCCGAAATGTCATCTGGGCATCCTCAAAATATATTTGGGAGAATCTGTGTGAAAGCAAATAATTGTTGGGACACAACCGGTTTTCATTTGTCTACAAAATATTCGCTAATTACTGCACTATGTGCCTGATGTGAGCTGATACAGTGACCAGTCATCCGCTACATTCAACATTACATAACCAATTTAACTTTACATTCTTGATCTTTACATTCTTAAATCTAATGCAGCTTTTGGATTGGTTAATATTAGCCGTCAATCACTCCTTTTCACCGTGCTCCATGTCACTTGACAGGGAGCTAACTAGCATGCAAAATGTAAAGAGCTGAAGAGAGAAGATGAATAGAACACTGAGAGATTTCTTTTGTAAGCCGCCTAAAGTTACAGCTAATGTAACTCCTGAAGTTGGTGATGGCGATCATGTGGTGGATCCACCAGCAGAAAAGAAGGCTTACAGTTTTCGGAGTGAGTGGCTGAAAGACTTTTGAGTGTCTCTGCTATAAAAAAGGCTCACTGTAAAGTCTGTGACAGAGGTTGCAGGTAACACTGCCTTCGCCACTGAATCCACAAATTTTAAGCGCAAGAGCTTAATTAAACACGGGGAGAGTGCCAAGCACAAGAAATGCCAAAATCAGCGTGTGCCAAAGAATTCAGGATCAGGTTCGATTGTTGAAGCTTTTAATCACCAGGATGCTGCCGGACATTCCGCTCAATTGGCAGAGCTGAACGTGAAATTTAACACCACCATAGACGAGCTCACCTTTACTAAATTTAAACCCATGTTGCAGCTCATGAAAATGAACGGTGTTGAAATCAACATGACGTATGCAAATGACAAGTCATGTGCCAACATCATCGGCGTGATAGCAGATACCATCCGCGAGAACACCGCAGATAAAGTATCGTCAGCTCAGTACATCTCAATCATCAATGATGGAGACACCGAAATGCCTGTCAAGTAGTGTGTGATGGTGTATGTCCGCATCCTGCTTGATGGACAGCCCACAAACATCCTCGTCGGACATGTTGAGGTGGAACACACCAATGCTGATGGTGAGGATGTTTTGTAAAAAAATACATAGCCTATTTAGTTTTATATAGTAACACGTTGATTTACCTGCAGTAATCAATGGCAATATATTAGCCTACTATATTAAGGTCACTTGTAATATCACAATTAGTCAGTGTCTTACTGAACGTGTATGTTGGTTTTTCTATTCTAATTGGATTTATTTGGTAAATGTAATTGTTAAATTATTAATGATATTAGCCTTGTTTAAACAGCATTTAACCAGTGGGAATTATTTTAGGAATCTATGCAGCCACCAATCAAACGAAATCTGTTTATATATTGCGTGAGTGTGAGGGAATTCAAATAAATTGGTAAGGAAGTCAGAGTTGTGTTAATATTTTTTTATGTTTTGTTTAAAAAATTTTTTTTTACTAAATAATTATGCAAAGTGCCCTTTTTTTCCACTTGAGCCCCTGCCCCCAAAAATGTCTGTGCACGTCCCTGCCACAGAGGATTGTGCGCGCATGAGCAGAGTTGGTATAATAAATGCGCAAACTATAACTTTCGGTGCAGAGACACGTATCCGCTTTACAAGAATTGAACAACGTGATGAGTCACAATCAGTTTTGATCTACAACTTAACCAATACATTTAGATAAATATTGATGTATCAAGATGTGAATACAGTTTTAAGGAATTACATTTATAATGTATCGACACACATGGACCTCAGCATGTAACCACAATAATGATGTCAATCACAGCAACTTCTTAAGTATGAGCTGCCAATACCATGGGTGGGAGTGTTTGCATATGTGAACTGTGGGTGCATTGTATATTAATGTAGTGGTGCAAAGCATAAGTTGCTATTTTCCTGAGGAAAAAGTGCATTACCATAAAACGCTTTAATACCATGTCTTATCCCAGCGCAAATCCATATCCTGAACCATATTTTTCATGCGTATAAAAGGATCGTGTCCCATTTAACAAGGACGCTGTTAATGCACAAACTAATTTAAATCCATTTTTCTATTCTTCTAATTCATTACATACAGTCCATTTAAATTACCAACATCTTAGGATTGTGCTGTCTTTGTTTATATCGCTGGTGCTTGACAGGGAATGAACTATATAATAGAACACAGACATGCTGGAGAAACCTCGGAATTACACTTGACCCGATTAGGGCCTTGCGCACGTGATTTCGCCAAACCCACTTGCGCCTAGGCTTGTACAGTATCATACAGTACCAAATCTTCATGGCTATGTCCACTGACTTTGTGCTTGTGACTTATGGCAGAGCGCTGCACTTAAAAAAAGGGCCCAAAGTGACAACAAATCATATTCACAAGGGTATTATGCTATAAATGTGGTTTATCAAATCAATCAAATCAAAATCAAATCACTTTATTGTCACACTACCATGTACACAAGTGCAACAGTAGGTGAAATTCTTGTGTGCAGTTCCGAGCAACATAGCAGTCATGACAGTGACGAGACATATACCAATTACAATAAACAACATACTTACACAAAACAATTTACATATCAAATGTACACATACTTACACAAAACAATTTACAAATCAGATGTACACATACTTACACAACACAATAATTATATACAATGCAGAATATAGAACAGAATATACAATACAATACAATAAGTGGGAGTATATGAAATATATATGTGTATATATATATATATAGCAGTTGTATTGAGGAGAATATGTTGACAGTCCAGTGTGAGATTATAGATTAATAAAGTGCAGTGCTAATTATTGATCCTGATAGATCAAGAGTTCAACAGTCTGATTGCTTGGGGAAAAAGCTATCATGTAGTCGGCTGGTGCGGGTCCTGATGCTGCGATACCGCCTGCCTGATGGTAGCAGTGAGAACAGCCCATGACTCGGATGGCTGGAGTCTCTGATGATCCTCCGAGCTTTTTTCACACACCGCCTGGTGTATATGTCCTGGAGGGAGGGAAGCTCACCTCCGATGATGTTCCTGGCAGTTCAGCACCACCCTTTGCAGGGCTTTGCAGTTGTGCGCTGTGCTATTGCCGCACTCAGGCGGTGATGCAGCCAGTCAGGATGCTCTCTACAGTGCTGGTGTAGAACCGTGTGAGGATGTGGTGGTTCATTCCAAACTTCCTCAGCCGTCTCAGGAAGAAGAGGCGCTGGTGAGCCTTCTTCACAACGGCCTCAGTGTGGACGGACCATGTGAGTTCCTCAGTAATGTGGACACCGAGGAACTTGAAGCTGCTGACTCTCTCCAACGGTGCTCCATTGATGGTGATGGGGCTGTGTTCTCCGTCTTTCTTCCTGAAGTCCACAACAAGCTCCTTGGTTTTACTGACGTTGAGGGAGAGGTTGTGCTCCTGACACCAGCGTGTCAGAGTGTGCACCTCCTCTCTGTAGGCTCTTTCATCATTGTCAGTGATCAGACCTACCACCGTCGTATCGTCAGCAAACTTAATGATGGCATTGGAGCTATGTGTTGCCACACAGTCATGTGTGTACAGGGAATACAGGAGTGGGCTGAGAACACAGCCCTGCGGGGCTCCAGTGTTGAGGGTCAGTGATGAGGAGGTGTTGCTGCCCATTCTAACCACCTGACGTCTGCCTGACAGGAAATCCAGGATCCAGCTGCACAGCGAGCTGTTTAAGCCCAGAGCCCGGAGTTTCTCATCAAGCTTGGAGGGCACTATGGTGTTGAATGCTGAGCTGTAGTCTACAAACAGCATTCTCACATATGTGTTCCTTTTTCCAGGTGGGAGAGAGCAGTGTGTATTGTAGATGCAATGGCATCATCAGTGGAGCGGTTGTTGCGGTAGGCAAACTGCAATGGGTCCAAAGAGGGGGGCAGAACAGAGCAGATGTGATCTCTGATTAACCTCTCGAAGCATTTGCTGATGATGGGGGTCAGAGCAACAGGACGCCAGTCATTTAAGCATGTGATTATAGCTTGCTTCGGTACAGGCACAATGGTTGATGTTTTGAAGCATGTGGGGACTACAGACAGGGAGAGGGACAGATTGAAAATGTCCGTAAAAACACCAGCCAGTTGATTCGCGCACGCTCTGATGACATTTCTAGTTTTCTAGGTTTAGGGTTCAGTGATAGAATCTATAGTTCATATAGTATAAAAATCATTATGTCTAGGGAGAGTCCTCATAAGGATTGCCCCACCAATGCATGTGTGCGTGCGTGCGTGCGAGCGAGCACGTGCTGGTGTTTGTTAGATCTAAAAAAAAAAAAGTGTTCTGTGTTTTTCAGGCTTGTACTCTGGCCAGATGCAATGCTGAGGTTTTCCTCAAATACATCCACCGGAATAACGTCAGTTCTCAGGGCTCGTCTGGCAACACCCGTGGCCCTGAGCAACAGGTCAAAGGTCAGAGCTCATATTCTGGATTAATTACTGGTAGATCATATTTAGATATGCCCATCATGATATTGTCATGATTCCCTTGTTGTCTTCACCAGTTTTTGTCTAAAACTACACTTCCCACAATTCCCGGCCCTAATCACTGCCAGCCCTGTGTCATTGTTCTCACCTGATTGTCGTTTCTTATCATCATGTCTCCTGTGTATTTAAACCCTGCTGTTTCTCCACTCCTTGTCGATCGTTGTATGTTTCACTGTTGAATGTCAAATGTATGTTATGGTGTCTTTGACTGTGTTCCTGCCGTGGTTATTTCTAGTGTTTAAATTTGTTATCCCCTCGTGGATGTTTTGTTTGTTCCCTGTGTTTTGATTTATTCTGTGTTTTCTTGTTTATTTAATAAAAAGCTGCACCTAGATCCTCACTCCTCGTCTGCCCTCGTCTGCACTCGTAACAAAACGATCGACCATAAATGGATCTAGCAGCTTGCTTCACGTAACTGGCCCAGGCGGATTTGCCAATCCGCGAATACTCCTACTACTTCTCCACTGTGGCCGTCCACACCGGTTTCGATGACTCGAAGACCATCTACCGATTCGGACTACCAAAACGGCTGCATTGGGAATTGCCGGAGACCGGAGACTAAACCTGACAGGAGTATGTGAGTCTCGTCGTAGAGGAACTCGCTGGCGGGGAACCACCTCTCTCGATCCCGGCTCCCGCCCCTGGGCTCTCCGCGCCTGCCACGGCCAGCGAGCCAACGCCCACGCCTGCCTTGGCCAACGAGCCAGCGCTGCCAACTTCATCCGCCCGGAGGAGGAGGAGCGGAAAGGCTTCCGCTCCCCAGTTCACACCTGCCACGGTCAGTGAGCCAGCGCCTGTAGCCTCGAACATCAGTGAGCCAGCCCCTGTAGCCTCGACCGTCCCAGAGCCAGCGCCTGTAGCCTCGACCGTCCCAGAGCCAGCGCCTGTAGCCTCGACCGTCCCAGAGTCAGCACCTTTAAACATGACCGTCCCAGAGTCAGCACCTCCCAGGGCTCCGCCTCTCGAGCCACCCGAGCCTCCCAGGGCTCCGCCTCTCGAGCCACCCGAGCCTCCCAGGGCTCCGCCTCTCGGGCCTCCAGGGCTCTGCCCCTCGAGCCTTCCACGGCTCTGCCTCCCAGGGCTCCGCCTCCCGAGCCTCCCAGGGCTCCGCCTCCCGAGCCTCCCATGGCTCCGCCTACCAAGCCTCCAAGGGCTCCGACTCCCGAGCCTTCCACGGATCTGCCTTCCACGGCTCCGCCTCCTGAGCCTTTCACGGCTCCGCCTCCTGAGCCTCCTACGGCGCCACCTCCCTCAGCTCCGCCTCCAGAGCCTTCCAGGTCTCCGCCTCTAGAGCCTCCTACGGCACCACCTCCCTCAGCTCCGCCTCCCGAGCCTTCCACGGCTCCGCCTCTAGAGCCTCCTACGGCACCACCTCACTCGGCTCCGCCCCCAGAGCCTTCCAGGTCTCCGCATCCTGAGCCTTCAGAGCCTTCCATGGTTCCGTCTCCCATGGCTCCGTCTCCTGAATCACCCTCGGCTCCGCCACCCGAGCCTCCCTCAGCTCCGTCTCCTGAGCCTCCCTCGGCTCCGCCTTCCACGGCTCCGCCACCCGAGCCTTCCTCGGCTCTGCCTCCTGAGCCTCCCTCAGCTCCGCCTCCTGAGCCTCCCTCAGCTCTGCCTCCTGAGCCTCCAGAGCCTCCCTCAGCTCCACCTCCTGAGCCCCCCATGGCTCCGTCTCCTGAGCCTTCCTCGGCTCTGCCTCCAGAGCCTTCCATGGTTCCACCTCCCACGGCTCCGTCTCCCAAGTCACCCTCGGCTCCGCCTCCTGAGCCTCCCACGGCTCCGACTCCAGAGCCTTCTACGGTTCCACCTCCTGAGCCACCCATGGCTCTGCCACCTGGGCCTTCCACGGTTCCGCCCTCCATGACTCCGCTACCAGAAACTTCCATGGCTCTGCCTACCTCGGCTCCGCCCTCGGAGTTCCCCATGGCTGTCCTGTGGCCACCTCCCAAGCCTCCTGAACCTGTCCCTGCCCTGTGGCCGCCTCCCAGGCCCCCTGAACCTGTCCCTGTCCTGTGGCCGCCTCCCAGGCCTCCTGAACCTGTCCCTGCCCTGTGGCCGCCTCCCAGGCCACCTGACCCAGTCCCCGTCTTGTGCTCCCCGTGGACTGCCCGTCTGCTCCCTGTGCCCCCTTGGACTTCCTGTTTTCCCTCTGTGCCCCCTTGGACTCCCTGTCTGCCCCATGTGCCCCCTTGGACTGCCTTCTTGCTCTCTGTGCCCCCTTGGACTTCCTGTCTGCCCCCTGTGGCCCCTTGGACTGTCTGTTTGCCCCTTGTGCTCCCTTGGACTGTCTGTTTGCCCCTTGTGCCCTCTTTGGTCTGCCTGCCCCCCTCACTTCTTGGACGATTTTTGTTTTTTTGGGTATTCTTTTTTTTAAGAGCATCTGGAAGCCGCTCCTTTGAGGGGGGTTATGTCACGATTTCCTTGTTGTCTGCCCTGTGTTTCACCAGTTTTTGTCTAAAACTACACTTCCCAAAATTCCCGGCCCTAATCACTGCCAGCCCTGTGTCATTGTTCTCAACTGATTGTCGTTTGTTATCATCATGTCTCCTGTGTATTTAAACCCTGCTGTTTCGATCGTTGTATGTTTCACTGTTGAATGTCAAATGTATGTTATGGTGTCTTTGACTGTGTTCCTGCCGTGGTTATTTCTAGTGTTTAAATTTTTGTTATCCCCTCGTGGATGTTTTGTTTGTTCCCTGTGTTTTGATTTATTCCGTGTTTTCTTGTTTATTTAATAAAAAGCTGCACCTAGATCCTCACTCCTCTTCTGCCCTCATCTGCACACGTAACAGATATATGTTACTTTGATATGAGCGTGGCAGATTTTTTTCACTTGTTGTATTATCCCTCCATTTATTCAGACGTTAATTTATACATGTTACTGTAATTATAATATTGTCTCATCTATGTATGTAGACCTAAAACATGCATTGTGTGTTTTATAGCCATCCTGAATGAACTGCTGCAGACTGAGAACAGGGTTCTGCATTTCTGGACGATGAAGAAGCGATGTTTAGATCAGTGTCATCAGTATATAGTGTTTGAACGCAGTGCCAAACAGGTGAGTACACAGAGCTGCACTTTTCATGTGTGTTTTTGAGTAACTGCACTTTATTTGTTTGTAAGTGTGTTTCTCTTTGCACACTGTAAAAAGTTAAGGAGCTATTTCTAATGAATCTATCTCTTAAAAATGAATTTCGATGGTGTAAGTAACACACAAAAAAATTTTAGTAATCAGATTACGGTTACTGAGTTTCAGGTAAATAAATTACTTTTAAACAGTTAAACCTGTTAAACTTGGGTTAAACAGTTGTAAAACAGTATTATTTATGTCGTTAATAAATATGTAGTTACGTACTGTAGTTGTATGTTAATGTTCATATGTACATCTCCTCGACAGCTGATGGGCGTAAACCTCCTAACAATTCATTGTAAAGGAGAAACAAGTGTATGTCTTACATGTGACAAAGAACAAGGAGGAAATATAGACATTGTTTTGAAATTGTTGAGCAAAACAAATGAATGAAAAGCGTTTAAAAAATTCGACTAAAGTAATTAGTTATGTGATTACTTTTTCATTAAAGCAGTCAATAATGTAATCAAACTAGTAATTTTTAGTTGATTACTTTTTTGAGTAACTTACCCAACACTGAACCCAATGTAATCAGGTCGATTTAGTTATTTTAAATAATATTTTCATTTTAATAAAAACAGTAAATGTATGTTACCGCATGATGAACATTTTTAAGTTACCAGATAAAATGTGTGCCTCTATGTGTGTTTGTGTCATGATTTTACATATGTTGTCTCTTTATTCATGTGTCTGTCTTATGCATTCTTGCGTTCTCGTGGACTCGTTCAGTGTCATTATATACTGTCGAAGTTCAATTCCAAAACTCAAGAACTCAAGTACCGAGAATCCATAAAATTACCTTGATGTCTTCTTGATCAGGCCTAATATTAAGGATGCATCAGATGGTGACTTGTTGGCAAGTACCCATTTGAAGTCCCAGATGTCCTAGCAGCACTACGGAGGCAGATAAGGGACATTTATCATTGTGTTTTCCCTCAAACGAATTCCGCATTAAGATCGTGGAAGTCTGACGGCTTGTGAGTCATTATACATTTGTTGTTTTTTGGGGCATCATTTTAATACAGTAATAAACATGGAGGAAATTAATGTTAACAGACATTTTTCATTTAACTTGTCACTAGTCCTGTAAAACCTCACTTGTGTGATTATATTAATGCTGTCACTGGTGTAATAATGCCAGTACTTCTCTCACTGACTACAAATGTGCTGGGATGATCACTTGTGCAACAGGAAGAATGCAATAGATGTGTTCTATGTCCTCCTGTCTTTCCGAGCTTGTTCTTACAAGGTAGCATGCCACGGCAAGACTGCTCTTAATAAGAATGCAAGTCATTTCTCTGCGTTCTGAGCATTGAGAAACACCCTTTGGGTTTTGTCATGGCTCTTATTTTGAAGTTTATTAGTCTATGTTCTATCTTTCTACCCGGTTCCCTTTATTCCCTTTGTGTTTAAGTTGCTGAATTCAAGTGCACCTGGGAAGCTCGTACCTCCATGTTGGGCATCTGTTACTACAACATGTCATGCATTCAAGTGGGAAACAAAATAAGGATGCCAAAGTCAAACTAAATCACAATGAGTGATGGCAAAAGCTCTTTTTCTGTTGTACCGGTGAATAAACCTGCATCACTTATACACAATGTATATGTTTCATCAATGCATGGTATCTAAAAAAATATTAATTAATTAGCATAAAAAAAAACTGCAAAGGGACTGTCATATATAACAAATCCATATTTTTTAAATAAAGTACCGAGTTAAAATAATTTAGCAAAATTATTAATTTCCCATTTGTAAATACAACTTTGCTGGGTCATTCATTTGCTCTGAACTCGTAATTGAGATATTTCAGTCTCAACTTGAAGGGCATATAATTTTTATATATATGTGTATATATATATATATATGTATATGTATGTGTGTATATATATATATATATATATATATATACACGTGTGTGTGTGTGTGTGTGTATATACATGTGTGTGTGTGTGTGTGTGTGTTTGTGTGTGTGTGTGTGTGTGTATGTATATATATATATATATATATATATATATATATATACACTCACTTAAAGGATTATTAGGAACACCTGTTCAGTTTCTCATTAATGCAATTATCTAATCAACCAATCACATGGCAGTTGCTTCAATGCATTTAGGGGTGTGGTCCTGTTCAAGACAATCTCCTGAACTCCAAACTGAATGTCAGAATGGGAAAGCGCAATTTTGAGCGTGGCATAGTTGTTGGTGCCAGACGGGCCGGTCTGAGTATTTCACAATCTGCTCAGTTACTGGGATTTTCACGCACAACCATTTCTAGGGTTTAAAAAGAATGGTGTGAAAAGGGAAAAACATCCAGTATGTGGCAGTCCTGTGGGCGAAAATGCCTTGTTGATGCTAGAGGTCAGAGGAGAATGGGCCGACTGATTCATGCTGATAGAAGAGCAACTTTGCTTGAAATAACCACTCGTTACAGCCGAAGTATGCAGCAAAGCATTTGTGAAGCCACAACACGCACAACCTTGAGGCGGATGGGCTACAACAGCAGAAGACCCCACTGGGTACCACTCATCTCCACTACAAATAGGAAAAAGAGGCTACAATTTGCAAGAGCTCACCAAAATTGGACAGTTGAAGACTGGAAAAATGTTGTCTGGTCTGATGAGTCTCGATTTCTGTTGAGACATGGTAGAGTCAGAATTTGGCATAAACAGAATGAGAACATGGATCCATCATGCCTTGTTACCACTGTGCAGGCTGATGGTGGTGGTGTAATGGTGTGGGGGATGTTTTCTTGGCACACTTTAGGCCTCTTATTGCCAATTGTTTAAATGTCACGGCCTACCTGAGCATTGTTTCTGACCATGTCCATCCCTTTATGGCCACCATGTACCCATCCTCTGATGGCTACTTCCAGCAGGATAGTGCACCATGTCACAAAGCTCGAATCATTTCAAACTGGTTTCTTGAACATGACAATGAGTTCACTGTACTAAAATGGCCCCCACAGTCACCAGATCTCAACCCAATAGAGCATCTTTGGGATGTGGTGGAATGGGAGCTTCGTGCCCTGGATGTGCATCCCACAAATCTCCATCAACTGCAAGATGCTATCCTATCAATATGGGCCAACATTTCTAAAGAATGCTTTCAGCACCTTGTTGAATTAATGCCACGTAGAATTAAGGCAGTTCTGAAGGCGAAAGGGGGTCAAACACAGTATTAGTATGGTGTTCCTAATAATCCTTTAGGTGAGTGTGTATATATATATATATATATATATATATATATATGTTTGCCTTGCCCTTTAGTCAAGCGTTGCTATTGTAATGAGTTTGTTTGTGTTCTTGTGCTCCTGGTTTCTCTGCTTATTAATCTGCACTTGTGTCTCACATACTAACTGCCTCAAGGAATCATTAAAGTGTGTATTTGCATGCATATCAATAACTAATGTATGTGTACACTTTACAAAGTGGTAACCTGCAATTGATACCTTTTAGGATTTATTTCTACATGACTTGACTCATAAAAATGTGTTTTGTTGGTGTAACCGAATGTAGTCTGATTTAATTTTGTTGAATTATACACTGATAAAATAATAACCTAAAAATGTGCTTCATGTGGTAACATCTAAATGAACTGTTTTTATAATAAATATTACTTCATTTGAATTTCACAATTTCTATTTCTAATTTCAAAATAGCTTTATTGTTACAATGAAGGCTCTACATTGTCAACAAATATCTAAACAGTATAAAGGCATTATGGTAACACTATGCATTAATGTTCCATTTGTTAAGGGTTTATAAAGGGGTTAATTAATAACTAGTAAGTCATTAACAAATGCATTATAAATCATTTATATGCCATTATAACAACATGCAGAAAAGGGGCAGCTTTCATCGGATCCTTCCCAAATAGTGATAATTGTATTAATCAAAAACATAAAATGCATAAAATTATTTGTCACAATGCAGCAAAAATAGACTATTATAGTGAGATTAAAAGGAGGGATTATGTAATTTTGCTTCAGTCAATTGTGTTGATATGAATTATTATAATGTCTTGACTTCATACCCATTCACAGCATATATCATATAATAAAGCCTGAAGACCATTAAACCATACTGAACTTTATGTACATAGGTTTCTAATGTTTACAACTCCTTAATAAATGGTTCATATTTGTCCACTTTACATTAAGGTACATTTTCATATATTACTAATGTTGAATAAGTGCTATTAAGCATGTAAGGCAGGTAAGAGGCAGTGGCTCACTATTTGGCCGGTATTGCATGACATTTATTTGGAAATAAATTATTAGTCATTAAAAAAACCTTTATAATCCAATAAAAACAAAGGAAATATTAATGTAGTGTTACCCACATTATAAACATATTAAAAGTGATATTTTTAAGATAGTACTGCTTGCGCCAGTTTGTATGAATATCATATCTATGTTTATCTTTATATTTCATCTAGTTTTCTTCAACTGTGTGTTTTCTGATTAATGGCAAATTTTCCATTTCATTCATAGGATGCCTATCTGAAAAGTCTCGGTTGAGTGTTTGACCTTTGGAAGAGGTTTATGTTTGTGTTTGGACTCAAACATCTCACAGAGACTTCAGAAGTATATATTGAGATTGTGATTGGTGTGTTGATCTGAATGATGATTTGATGGTGTCTCTAGGCATTAGAGTGGATAGAGGAGGCTGGAGAGGTCTACCTCACCACGCACACCAGCCCTGGAGACTCAGTGGAGAAAACTCAGGAACTGCTGAAAGAATATGAAGAGTTCCGCATCTCCGCCAGGGTACAGAGACACAAACCTCCCTTCTCTCTCACAACAGCCTAACATGTCACATAAGGCCAAATAAAACATGTACTTTTCACCAAGGACATTTAAAGATCTGTCTTTAGACATAACTTCTGTTTGTTTGCACTAATATGAAGTGTAAATGATCAAACCAAACACTCAAGACACTCACACACATCATATTCGTATGTCACACAGCAAACTAAGGAGAAAGTGAAGATGTTGATCCAGTTGGTAGATAATTTTGTGGAGAAGGGATACATGCATGTCACAGAGCTGAAGAAATGGGTGTCGACAGTGGACAAGCGTTACAGGGATTTCTCCCTGCGTATGGGCAAATATTGCAGTCTGGAGAACACGCTGGGCATTAGTTCTAAGGTACACCACCATTTGTCCATATATTACCTGAATACAACCTTTTAGACAGGCAGAACTGTATTGATATTCCTCAAACTTTCTGGTTAGGGTTTTAGACTCCAATCATACTTTGTAGATAATTTCAGTTTTAGGTTGGTTCTAGCTCACTCGCGCTCTCTCTCTCTCTCTCTCTCTCTCTCTCTCTCTCTCTCTCTCTATGTGCCTGTGTGTTTCAGGATAATAAGGAGATGGAGTTGGATATCATTCCTGCCAGTCTGACTGACACCGAGGTCAAATTGCGTGACCCCAACCATGAGGTGAATGAGGAGAAGAGGAAATCAGCCCGCAAGAAAGAGTAAGGAAAGAAGAAAGCCTCAAGGAAAACAACAACAAAAACACTGCTGTGGGGTCAAACTGTACTGTCACGACATATGATGTACAGTTGTAATCAGTTTCTTGTTTGTGTTGTTAAAGGTTTATAATCGCAGAGCTGTTACAGACAGAAAAGGCCTATGTGAGGGACTTAAATTAATGTTTAGAGGTAAGTGATTCTATCATATTCATGATGATCATTTAAATTTTTTGTATCGTATAGGCACAGCAGAAGCAACATGATAAAACGGGAAGTCGGCATGCTGTTTCTGAAGGTTCCAGTACCCTAGGAACTGCAACAGTATGCCGACTCCCTGACATGCCTTCTCTCCCATCTCACATGTTTAAAACATCTCAACAACAATTACTTTGTTAGCATGTTGCATCAGTTGCATGGGAGACCACAAATCAAACCCCATTCAAATGAGGAAGTAATCACGTTTGTTTAAACAATCATGAGCGTGATAAGGGGTTGCATTTTTATCCCTAACATTGCATTTTGTCTCTACTAATGGTCAGGGTTATATTTGTAGATTAAATTAAATGAGCATTTCTCTTCACTGTTTTCAGTAGAAAACAAGAATTTTTACAACTGGCTTCTGGTGACCTCTCCTGGATATAAAAGGATGTCACACATGTTTATATGTTCTGAAACACTTACCGATTTAGCCTCTGGGGGCAGTGTTTTCAAATTCGTTCAACGTATACCGATTTCAGCTAAAGAAAAATCGTCACACACATGCCAATTTTTATGTGAGATCAGGCTGGCAGAAGCAAAAGAGCGCAACGGTCAGGTTCTGGAAGTAAAAATATCATTCTTTTTTTTCCCTTACGGGAACTGATTTGAACTAGAACTAACCTTTAAAAATATATCGTGAGCTCTTAGGTTGTTAATTGATGTTATATGCTTCTGTTGAAGCCATCAGTGTTATTTCAACTCCAAAAAAAAAAGTGTTTAATAGCAGAATTCCTGGTTAAGAACTACTGAACTACTCTCCCATGATGCACTGTGAATGGTGCAATCAAGCTGATCTTCCTACACTCTAATTAAACTACTTGCCAAACTATTTAAAAAGAAATGTTTTAAGTATATTGTTGCAATGCTTATAATCAACAACTTTAAATAAACTGTTTTTTATTTACCCATCATTTTAAATCTGTAATATGGAAAAAAATTTGGGTTACAATTAACAAAAGTTCATTATTGGTACATAAAAAATGAATGTTCAAAACCATGTCCTTGTCTTACCCTGATTCGCTACAGTAAGCCTACAATAATAATTTTTATTTTGAGTGAATTGGAGTTGTCGTGTCGGATTTGGTGCAAAATCACAGGCATATGTCATTCATCCTTGCGTGTTTACGTCACATCTATAAGCTGCGAAAGAAGATCCAGCTGTGTCACGAGAAGTGGAAAGCGAGTGCGACAGCTGTTCAGTCAGTCCAGTTACCGTTTCAGGAGTCAGGACAGCAGCAGAGTAAAATCATTCTCCTATTGAATTTACTGTTTTTTTACTGTTTGGTGTTATTTAGTTTCTATAATGCTTGGATAGGTTTTCTGGTAGGGTTGTTGAAGCTTATAGTGTTTGTCAATCATTTATGAATCAAACATCACTCATGTGAACCGATCGAAATGTGTTTACAAGTTTCGTTTTTGTTTTTTCAGTGAAGTTACTGTTACAATCTTACTAATATTCATGACTTATGAGTATTTTATAATGTTGCTGCAGTTTCGAGATTCCTAAATTGTGTGTCTCTAAAGGTTTGTGCCGCTGTTTTCTTGGGCTATTTTTTCTTTTTATCTCAGTCACAGAAATTCACAAGTTGTCACTTGACATTGTCCTTGTTGCAGAAAAATGTAAAGTGGTTTATTTGTATTTATTTGCCTGACTAAGACCTAGTGGTCTCGGAGCAATAAATCCGTGTACAGACACTTGCCATTTTATCCTTTTAGCAGATGTTTAAACGGATCTAAATGCCACTTTATATATATATATATATATATATATATATGGTATATGAATATATACCTTATATATATGAATGTATGCTCATCTTAAGTTGTCTATAAATCTCTCCAAATAAACAATTGAAAATGTAAAATTAATGTGTATTGTGTAGTGAATAAAATGCTTTAAGAATTGTATTAAAATATAATTAATGGTGTTGTTTATCTTCTTCAAAGTACTATATCAGTTATAATTGTTTAAGTGAATAACATTATATCAACATGAAAATAGCTCGTCATGAATCCTTGAGATTCAGTCGAGCAGTGCCTAATTACAACTGATGTAAAGTGTTCCTCCGCAAGTAACATTTGTGCTTTAACCATTAAAGGGCCAAATGTTACATAGTGTAGCTTTAACTCCATTCACAACGCGTCATGGGATTATAGTTCAATCCCTCCTTAAAGACATTAACTACACACATCTTGTATCTTTGTCTTTTTGTCTGATTTTCAAATATATATTTTTTGTTTGTTTTTTTTTTTTTGCTTCAAATCAAAATGTGTAATGTTGAGATTCGCCTCAGGGCTGGATGGATTGGGTCATGGCTTAAAACTCTTTTATGAAAGATTTTATAAAATCTCCAAGGAAAAAAAATGGGAAAAATTCTTCTGGAACCAAGACTGTTTCTAGCCACTCTGGAATATTTGCTTGTGGTTGGTCAATTGTGGCATTCTGCAGTTAAATATTTTTGTATGACTGTATAATTGAACTGGTCCTGATCACACTGTCAGGGTTATTTTATATAATGACAGGATGAATGTACATTATCCCAACATCTATTTCAAAGCATGAAAAGGATGTGGAGGATTCAGTTAAATCAGACTTTAGTTTAGGATTTAGCAATAAAGAAATCATTGATCTTTTGGTGCATCAGCACAGAGTTATTAAGTGTCCGGACACTGCAGCTGTTGTGTAGGAAATTGAATTTATTCAGGAGAAAGAACCAGACAGACATCCGTGCAGTCCCGCTCAGCGCAAGTGATACTTGGTCTGGATTGTTGGTTTTTGATTTCAGATCAATACTATAACTGAGAGGATGTTACCAAATACTGAACAATGTCTTGAAATGGGCCTATATAATATAATTCACAGAAGTACCAGTTATTTTTTTCCTTTCACTTGTGTGTAAGCCTATATATCCTGCGTCCCTTGACAGGCGGCCACAGGTTGAAAACTCCTGTACTAATGCACACCTCATTCACAAACAGACACAAAAACTTCCCATAAATTGAGCTCTGCTAATTAACAACAAAGTTGAATAGCCAATGTTATCTCTCTGGTTAGGTGTTTGCTGTATCCAAAGATCCAGTCAAATGCTGTTGTCCACCACATCACTTTGATGTTACTTTCCTTACAACTTATTCTCTAAATATTCTGAATATTTTTTTCATGCAAACTAAGGAGAAAGTGAAGATGTTGATCCAGTTGGCAGATAATTTTGTGGAGAAGGGACACATGCATGTCACAGAGCGGAAGAAATGTTACAGAAAACATGTTACACATGTACAGTGTAAATGTAAAATTATATGCACAGAAAGCTAAATGTCTTTGTCACATCTCTTGTGTGTGTTGGTTTTATTAGACATATCTTTGGGAGATGACCAGTGGAGTGGAGGAAGTACCTTCAGGAATTGCCAATAAAGAACACATCATCTTCGGAAACATTCAAGAGATTTACGACTTCCACAATAAGTCGGTTTCTGCACATTCAATAAAGCAAACATTAACAAAATTATTTACATTTTACCAGCATATAGATGGTTCTCTTATTATAACAAATAAAGAGAGACATAATATGCTTTCCAATAAAATTATAGGCTTAATATGCAGATTTGTGTGCTATGACTATGTGTTTTCCATGAGATATGGAAATGAGCTGCAGTAGAGTTTAAAGCTCATTTGCATATTGTTTTGTTGTGTTGTAGTATATTTCTAAAAGAGCTGATCAATTATGAGCAGTTACCAGAGGATGTGGGCCATTGCTTTGTCACATGGGTCAGTAAAACATATGTTTATCAAACACCTGCATGCCATTTTAATTGCTATAGAAGTGATTATCACGAGTAGCGTTGTGCATGTATGCAAATATTCAGTTCAAATGTACAGCTACAAATTAGAGATACACTCACTGAGCACTTTATTAGGTACACCTGTACACCTATTTATTCATGTAATAGTCTAATCAGCCAATCATGTTGCAGCAGTGCATAAAATCATGTAGATATGGGTCAGGAGCTTCAGTTAATGTTCACATCAACCATCAGAATGGGGAAAAATGTGATTTCTGCGATTTCAACTGTGGCATGGTTGTTGGTGGTAGATGGGCTGGTTTGAGTATTTCTGTAACAGCAGATCTCCTGGGATTTTCAAACACAACAGTCTCTAGAATTTACTCTGAATGGTGCGAAAAGTGAAAAAAAAACATCCAGCAAGCGGCAGTTCTGCGGACAGAAATGCCTTGTTAAAAAGAGGTACAGGAAACTGATAATGGCCAGACTGGTTTGAGCTGGCAGAAAGTCTTTGGTAACTCGGATAACCACTCTGTACGATTGTAGTGAGCAGAATAACATCTCAGAATGCACAACACATCGAACCTTGAGGGGATGGGCTACAACAGCAGAAAACCATGTCGGGCACTTTATTAAGGCCATAGTGTTACTATTAAAGTTCTCAGTGAGTGTATATGATATATCCACCATATTTATGACATAGTGACCAATTTTTGCTGTATTTTTTAACCATTAACTTGAGTGTATTATTACGTTGATATTGAAACAGGCAACACAGGGCTTTTGTCCAGTTCAGACAGTAAGCCTAAATTAGCCAAAATCAGTAAATAATTCAGCACCAGCTTACCATTTTATCAGATGAGAAATTATAACAGGTGTGCAGCTAAAAATTTATTTGACATTCTGTAATCATAGACAGATTCGTTAAAATTGTTTAAAATGAAACTGTGGGCACGTTTTTACTTTGTCTTTGACATGCCAATATCATGCATGTGTTTTTGTGTTTCAGGCTGATAAGTTTAATGTTTATGTCACATATTGCAAAAATAAACCGGATTCAAGTCAGCTCATTCTGGAACATGCTGGGAGTTTTTTTGATGTAAGTACATATGCATTTGCTTTCATATTTCTGTTTTTAAGTGTTATCACCTAAACTCAAATGGCATGTTGTATGTACATGATCAACAGAGGTCAGTAGATGGAGCCAGTGAGTCACTCACTCTGGACATGTCACTGCAGCACAAGGGAGTGAATAGTTATAGAAATAGTTGACATAGGTCAGTGTGTGTATGAGAATGATGTGCTATATCATAATTATTGTGTATTATAATTGGTTTTGTGTGTTCTGAGCAGGAGATACAGAAAAGACATGGTCTGACCAACTCTATATCATCATACCTCATCAAACCTGTGCAGAGAATCACCAAATACCAGCTGCTGCTCAAGGTACTATACATGAGTGTTTGTTTCCTTGTGTCAACACATTCAGACCGAAGGTCAAAGTGTTAATTGTTGTGTAGTGTTCAGTACACTCTGTATGTCTGCAGGAGCTGCTGTCCTGCTGTGAAGAGGGCAAAGGTGAAATTAAAGATGGTCTGGAGGTCATGCTGAGTGTGCCAAAGAGAGCCAACGATGCCATGCATCTCAGCATGCTAGAGGGTAAACACATAGACAGATGCAAAAACAAACATTTACTTTTTTAGGAAGAGCTGCACACTACTATACTACACTTACTACTTTTGCAGTGGTCAGTATGTATACTGTGTTTAGTATGCAAACTGAATTTGTAGTATGAATGGAATACCTGGATGACCAAATATGTTTGCTAAAATGTGCAGCATACAACAGAGCAGCCAATGAAACAGAAACCTGGTGTCTCGAGGTGGGTTTTTAACTTGACACATAGTCTTAGAAATGCAGCTGTCCTGTTCGAGACACTGAAAAAAACAGCAAGACGCGGTGACACAATGATCAAAGATGTCTGTCCAGTGCGTTTACATAGAAATATAATGTAAAACCCTATTTGTCTGATAATAATAATAATAATAAATTTTTTAAATACATTTTAAAATTATATAATTTACTTTATTTATTTATGTGACAGTTTATTATTAAATATTGTTTTATTATTTAATCAGCATTATTGTTATTTTTAAATTTAAAAAACCAAACCTGACCTGAAACCTCACTGTTTTTAAGGTTCCATCGTCCTTGGGTCAGGTAGCAGACCTTTTTACATATCTTTTTTGACCTATTATTTGATTTTTTTCTACTGATACTTGCATAACTCATATGAAATATGACCCTTTGTTTCCTCAGGTTTTGATGAGAATCTGGATGTCCATGGTGAACTCATTCTGCAGGATACCTTCCAGGTGTGGGACCCCAAATCGCTGATCCGTAAGGGACGAGACCGACACCTCTTCCTGTTTGAGATCTCCCTCGTCTTCAGCAAAGAGATTAAAGACTCGGCGGGACGATCGAAATACATCTACAAGAACAAACTACTGGTACTTCAGAAACATTCACTAGATACACTTTTTAGCTCTGTTTCAAAACCTAGCGAGCTGCCTTCCTAGACAACATTTTAAAGCAACATATTGTTGCCATAATCTTAATGCAAATGCTGTTTCAAACAGTTGACAGCAACATTGTGCTGGCTTGTAAAATACCTTGTTTTGTCATATTCTAAAGCAGCATCACGTGTCCTTCACAGCATGCATTTCAATGAGCTCGGTGGAATCAATAGATTGTTTCAATAGATTGACGAGCCTAGTTTTAATAAACGGAATGTTAGAAGATATCTATAGCATATCAAATTCTTCATATTAATTTTTTTATTGGTACAGTCTAATACCTTTGTATTGCACTTTGATGTCATTTTAAATAAATGTTCCCAAAATACTGAATACATTTTTACAGATTGTGTGTAATGTTGTGATGTTTTCAGACGTCTAACATGGGTGTCACAGAGCATGTGGAGGGCGAACCATGTAAATTTGCTCTCTGGGTTGGCCGCACACCCTCATCAGACAACAAAACTGTCTTAAAGGTACACTTCACAGACTGTTTTTAATGTTAATTTTAATATTAAATGTGTAGTTCACCCAAAAATGAAAATTCTCTCATCATTTACCCTCAGGCCATCCCAGATGTGCATGACTTTCTTCTGCAGAACACAAATTAAGATTTTTAGAAAAATATCTCAGCTCTGTAAGTCCTTTCAATTCAAGTGAATGGTGGCCGGAACTGGGAAACTCCAAAAAGCAAATAAAGGCAGCATAAAAGTAATTCATACATCTTTAGTATTTAAATCCATATCTTATGAAGCGATATGATTGGTGTGGGTGAGAAACACTCTTTTTACTATAAATCTCCACTTCCACTTTTATTTTCACATTCATCTTCTTTTGTATTTGGTGATTCAAAGTCTTTGTGCTTATCGCTAACTACTGGGCAGGGAGGAGAATTTATATTAATTTAAAGCTTCAGAAGGTATAGATTTAACCACTGGAGTTGTGAGTATTAATTTTATGCTGCCTTTATGTGCTTTTTGGAGCTTCAAAGTTCTGGCCACCATTCACTTGCATTGTAGGGACCTACAGATCTAAAATATTCTTTTAAAAATCTTTGTGTTTTGCAGTAGAAAGAAAGTCATACACAAATGGGATGGCAAGAGAGTGAGTAAATGATGAGAGAATTTTAATTTTGAGTGAACTATCCCTTAAATTATTTTATGATTTACTAAATTAGAGCATCAATGTCTTTTAATTTTGACATGCTCCCTTTATTGAAATGGCTTGAGAACAAATCGCTGTAGAACAAAGTACAAAAATATAGATAAATCGGGTCGTACATTTTCCACAGTTGTGCATTGTTGTGTTGTCCTGAAGGGTTCTAGTATGGACATGTGACATAAATGTGTGTGATTGTGTTTGTTTTCTCTCCAGGCATCCAGTATAGAGGTGAAGCAAGAGTGGATCAAGAACATTCGTGAGGTAATTCAGGAAAGAATCATTCACCTGAAGGGGGCACAAAAGGAGCCAATCTATGCTCCCAAAACCCCTGTCAAACCCCGCAACAACAGCAAGAGGTCAGACACATCTCAACAATAAATACTGTAATATGACATGCTTACCTGTTGTACTGGACAGTTATTTTAAATTTAACAGAACACACAGTGTTCACTTCTGTTGAAAATGAAAATGTGTGTGTGTTTGTAGGGATGCCGGTGAAGATGCAGACAGTCAGGGTGATGGCAGCAGTCAGCCAGACACCATCTCCATTGCCTCCAGAACCTCTCAAAACACTGTGGACAGTGACAAGGTACAGCACAAACACAGTTATCTGACCTCTGCTCTATATTTCAGTAGTAAACATTAAAGGGATAGTTCAACCATAATGAAAAGTCTGTCATCATTTATTCACCCTCATGCTGTTCCAACCCTGTATGACATTATTTCTTCTGTGGAACACAACAGGAAATGTTTGACAGAATGATGTCCTCAGTCATCTTTCACTTTCATTGGATCTTTTTCCATACAATGAAAGTGAATGGTGACTTAAGCTAACATTCTAATTTTGTTTTCCATGGAAAAAAGAAAGTCATATTGGTTTGAAACAAATGAGAGCAAGTAAATGATGACAGAATTGTCCTTTTTTGAGTAAATTATCCTTGTAGGACGCTACAAAAAGAGTGCATATGGAGTTTGGCTGTATTTTAGTGGGACTGTTTTTTTGTCAGTAATTTTAAGGTAAATATCACTTGTGAACAGAATATTTTGATTGGGCCTCAATTCCAATCAAGCTGTAATTCTGCCAAATTATGCAAAATATCGTAAATATGATGTTTTAGAATTTAGAATGCTTAAAATGTTGACTATGAAATTAGTCTTAGTGTGACAAAGGAGTCAACCATTTCATTAGATGGTAGTATACTAATACTATTAAAAATATAGGCTACTTGTTAGTATGCATGTTGATCCAAGAAGGCGGCGCAGTAGCACGCAGTAGTCGCTCTGGATCCATAATGGTGCTATTTTTGTTACTTAGTTTGAATTTTACGGCACATGGACATCGGAGCAACCGGTGTTCGTGTTTACCATCACCAGACACTACTCAAATATAAGATTCATGCAACAACCCAGCTGCATGATGAGCTGCAGGAGAAGCTATGCGAACTCGGCTTGCTGCAGAGACCAGGCCTCCAGACCACGGTGTCGCCTGATGCTGGTGGAAAGGACATCATAAGCGGTGTGCAAGAAAGCGGAAATGCGGCAAGAGGGCGGGAGTCCATGCTAGGCTAAAGACAAACCCTAGCCGACTGGCTCTCCTGTCTATCCTGATATAAAATGTTTGCTCCCTGGACAATAAACTGGACTACATCCGACTCCAGCAGACTACGCAGCATGAGTTTAGAGACGGCTGCGTCTTTGTTTTCACGGTGACGTTGTTCAGCGACAGAGTTCCGGACGCCACCATTCAGCTAGACGGGCTCGCCTTGTTTCATGCCGATATAAATGCAGCTCTATGTGGTAAGGCGGTGGTGGCTTGTGTGTTTACACCAACACGGAATGGTGCAAGAACATCGCTGGTGGAGATTGTGAATGTTAGATGCAGACATTTATATTTATCACGGGAATTCACCACTGTCATAATAACCGGAGTTTACATTCTCCCCAGCGCTAATGCTAAGGAAGCGCTCGTTGAACTGTATGGGGCTATTAGCGAATTGCAGAACGTTCACCCTGACGGACTGTTTATTGTCGCCGGAGAATTCAACCATGCGAATCTCAGGACAGTGCTCCCTAAATTCCATCAGTATGTGGTCTTTGCAACGAGAGGGTCGAACACGCTAGATCTTGTGTACACAAACCAGGGTTGCCAACTTTGGTGATTTGCCTGGAGTGAGATTTCTCCCCAAACATGCGCATGCAGCGGCCTACTGGAAATTTTGGCCGGCGGCCACTGCTGCCGCCACCACAAACCTCTTACCATCTAAACCTACACCGATTACATTAATTTCCCAATGTTTGAAGTTTTGGTAAAAAAAAAAGTGGGAAAGTTTCTTGAAAACCTTCATTTATTTATATAGGTGCTCACAAAAATCTTTACAAGTGCCTTGTAAACTAGAACAAATAAACTGAATATGAGAATGTGTCAGAATTTCGAATGGTTTCTCCTAAACACTGACATTTGGCCTGTTGTAACGGGTTGTGGCAGACTTAGCATCTTTTATAATCTGAGCAGGGGGCTCATATTTGTAGCAGGGCTCAATGTTGCTCATTTTGATAGACATAATGGATGAAAGTGTGCCATCAAGAGACAGTTTATTCCGTGTGTCTGTCTTGTTAAGTCCAACCACAGAGAAGGTACGTTCAGCATCAGCGTTAGAATGTGGCAGAATCAACACTAGCTGTGCAACCGTTACCAGTCTTGGGAATTGTAGGGTTCCACTTATGCGGTTCTTCACTGTGCTGAGATAGGCCCAAATTCGATCCATCCTGTGGTACTCTCCATCTGCACTCTCTCTGACAACAGCATCTCTCCAGATGGCATCAGGGATGTCTTTTTCTTCCATCATCTGGTACTCCAGGAATTCATCATTTAAGTGGTCCTGTTCCCTCAGCTCGTCATATGGCAGGAGATGGTTGAACCTAAACATTAGAGAAACAGAATGAACCATCACTTGTATACCAACTCCTAAACTTATTCCACCTTTTCTCCACTATAATGATGGTAGGATGGATACCTTTGAACAAAGTACTGCACATAATCCACAGCAACATCCGTTTTCTGCTTGAAGTCCACAGCACTTGGTCATTCAGAGGCAGCTTGGCCAAGGCATACTCCACTGATCTTATGAAGAAACTTCTTGCTGCCATGTGGAACTTCTTAACAGCCTCAGGGGAGACATGACCAGCTTCAACGAGTCTGTTCAAGGTGGTTCTTGTTGTGAAGCCAATGCCAAGCTGTGAATCTACAGGCATCACAGAATGCACAATTGATCACCAAGAGTAACTTAAGACCAGCCAACAAAGTATCAAGATAACTGTCTTTTGTGCCATCATACTGACCTGGGAGTTGGTTCTCTTCATTCATGATGTCCACACTGTCCACATCAACTGCTCTGAAAGCTCCTGGCTTCAGGAATTTTGACATCAGTTTCTTTATGAAAAACCTGATCTTTAGTACACAAAAAACACAATTTTATTCTACTTACTTTTATGCAAAGCAACACTGGGATGGCTCAGAAATTAGGATTTAAGTCCCATGTAATAATCTGTAATATTAACTACTTGCAACATTGAGTGTTACGTACTTGGTCATGTAGTAGGTAGACGGAGGGGTCTTGACGTTGGAAGAGAAGGTTGAAGTGTGTAAAGATGATCAGCGTGGACTGATAAAAGAGCAGGTGAATTTCAGTCATTGGATCTTCAAACAGCACACGCAATCGGACGCACCTTGCTTGTTTCTCATCTGAAAGTAGAAATACAGGCAAAAGCAAAAATATCAATAGGAAACAATAAGTAATGATTAATGAATTGGAATATTGATGGTTAAAAAAGTTAATTTAGGCTACTTCAATAATTTGGAAGTCTAATCAGACAGAGAATGTCAAGGCTCAGAAAACTTTTGTGATGGCAATAATGATGGTGTGACAAAGTGAACCTGAAAATATTGAACTGTTTCATAATATTCTAATTTTCTGAGATACTCAGTTCTGTTTTAAAACCTGTAAATTATAGCCTAATCATCAAAATTAGACTTGAAATATTTCACATTGTGTATAATGAATCAATGCAACATTGAATTAAGTTATTGAATGAAAAATGAACTTTTACTCAACAATTAAAATCATTGATCCCTACTTGTACATCTTGTAATGTTATACTTTACTCAGGATAGGGTTCCATAACAAGTGATATTCAGCCAATAGGTTTATAAAGCATACACTAGGTCAATACTTACTGCAGCTTCCAAAATAACTCCTGAGTGCAGCATAGAGGCGTAGAATACGGGTCACAACCTGCTCCAGACTCAGCCACCGTGTGCTCACATGAAGCAGCGTCTCCATGTAAGTCGTGTCACAGAACACACAAAACTCTGAAATGATAAATCATTGATTAATGCAAATGAGCAGTTCAATGTATTTAAAGGGATTGTAGAATGGGTGAATTACTTATTATACGTATTATACCTTGTTCTTTGATGTTAATAAATAAATGTATTCTACTTTGATTTACCGATAAGCTCAAATACAATTTTACAGTCCTATTACCCCCTTACATTTAGGCTGGGTATTGAAATGGTCTATTTTGGCCAAATGGCCCCTCTTTAGCAACGATTACTGAAATGTAGTTAAAATTACATCATAAATGAGGTTGCTGAATTACCATCAAGTTTATTCTTCCGTTTGGTGCTGCTCTTGAACCAATAGCCCACATCCACAGCCATGTCTTCAATATCAAACCCTGTGATCTATTTTTTTAAAGGCAGATATTAACACAGTTCTCAGAAAGCATGCAAGTGTTGTATGTAAATAAATATTTTCCTTTGGAGTACATTTTTGTAATACATGTCTGGGACTAATTTCAGTATTTACCTCAGTGTACACTGCACCAGCAGCAGATGCATTATTGTGCACTATGTGGCACGGGCAGCCCAATATGAACAAGGAGGGGTGCTCTTTCAGAAGCCTTGTTTTTATGGAGTTTCTGTTTCCCACATTAACACTGGCATTGTCCACAGAAAGGGAAATGCAATTAGTCCATGGTATTGAGTGCTTCTTCAACACTGAGTCTATCTTGGCAAAAATGGTTGCTGCAGTGCCACAATGCTCTTCTTCTGTTACCCCCATGTCCAGGAATCGGTGGACCACCCCATCCTTGTGAAAGGTCTTTATAGTAATGGGATTCATTTTCTCCTTCCCTGAATTCACAATAAAATAGTTCAGTCAGGCCAAAGTTAGTTGCAAAAGGTACCCAAGAGAAAGAATTAAATGTCACCTGTGTCATTGGACCCATCTGTTGAGAGACTGAATGGTTTCTCCCTTAAGTGTTTCACAAGCTCAGACAAAAGATAGGGACTGACTGCCCCATTAATGATGGCCGACGTTTTGGTTCTCGCTGAGGAATATTTCTTTGCCATTTTTGAGTCTGGAAAACACTCCCTGAAAAGAGGACTAAGATGATCAGCGAATGCTAAAGGAATATTATGGTTGACCGTGGCCACCGCAACCTTGATCTCTGCCCTCCTAGTCTTAGAGTTACCTTTAGTACATAAAATACATAATACATAAAAAGATTTAGTTGAATGTGAGCCTATGTGAGCACTTGCATGGATCTTAATTTACTAATCACCTGAGTCTCAAGATTCAGTTCATCAGTTCTTGAACAAAATAAACTGTGTATTTTCTGGGAGCTTTGAAGGGTTTTCTGTTTTTTTATGTGACCGTCACTGGTGATGTGCCTCTGCACATCCGCTCTCCCTTGATGGCCGCACTCCAGTTCACGCCTGCAGATGTCACACCAGAAATGGTGCTGGGTGGTGCCAGGTTTTATAAAAGTCCACTCTGTACTCCAGGCACTACTGAATTTTGTACTGTACTTTGCAGCTCCTTTTCTAGCCCTTTTCTTGCTTGAATTTCGACTGGCATCCTCCTCCTCATCCTGACAGTGTCCCTCTTCCACCACCCTTGCCTCTATCTAAAAGGCAGGGTTAAATCTACATAATCACATGGCATCCTTCTTTCCAATTACATAATTATTCACGATACAGTAGCCAATTATACACTCACTACTCTGCAGAATAGCCGCTACACAAATGCTGAAGCCTCGTCTCACACCTACCCCCCCATCCCCACCAGAGTCAGACCTCATATACCTGATATATTAATATATTTATATTTTTATACACACACCCCTGGTCCCCAACCCCCATTTTTAGCCCACCAAAAAAGATAGGCTACTACCTGTCTCGCTTAGTTAACGTTTACACATGTTTATCATCTAGGTCAGGTGTAACAAATAATCATCTTTGAAACCAATTAGCTTACCTGCTGGTGAGATTCTGTTGTCTCCCCAATCTCCTCTCTACGTTTGTCCGTCCTCTTTCGAAAATATGTCATCAAACTCATGATCTAACAAGGAGTTATAATCCATCGTTTGTGTTAATAATACCGTTGTGCTCATCCGTTTGCCACAGCAAAGTTCTAATTCTAATTTAAAAGACAACGTTAGCTACATACTAGCTGACCTAAACTAGCTTTCATTAACGTTACACCTAAAACTTTAACGGTACCGTTTCTTTGCTTTGCTAAGAGTATAATAATGCGACTTTCTGTCAGACAAAGTTTAATAATGACATACAGTTGAGCAAGTATATCGTTTTAATAAATTATATGTTTCTTACCTAGATAACCATTGCTGATTCTACACCAAACAGGCCACTAAACGTTTTCCTGGCGTTGAAGGTGAAGATGCTATGGAAGATGCCAATAAATAGACAGCAGACATCACTAACGTACGACGACAAATGTTTCCAGCGAATCAACAATCATAGAAAGGCATTAGACACAGTGGTCCAATCAGTAGTTAAGAGCCTGAGCTTGTTTATAGTAATTCGGAAATATTAGTGCACATGAGTGAAAAAAATACAGCACAGAAGAATGTCTAATTTAGCGTGAGATTTCTTTGTTGAGCGTGAGACCGTGAGATTGAGGCTGAATGCGTGAGTGTCACGCCAGATGCGTGAGAGTTGGCAACCCTGACAAACATTCCAGGCGTGTACCGGACAGAGCCCGCCCCACCTCGGCTACTCAGATCACATCTCTGTTATTCTAATTCCAGCATACAGACAGCTCATCTGGTGCACAAAACTGCTTCATAAGCAGGTGAAAACCTGGCCAGCAGGAGCCATATCTGCTCTTCAGGACTGTTTTGAGTGTACTGACTGGCACATGTTCAGTCTGTGGTTAACGGACTGGTGTAGAGCCAACAACCTGTCTCTGAATGTGGACAAAACAAAATAGATGGTTGTTGACTTTAGGAGAGCACAGAGTGACCACTCTCCACTGAATATCGACAGCTCCTCTGTGGAGATCGTCAAGAGCACCAAATTCCTTGGTGTTCTCCTGGCGGAGAAACTTACCTGGTCCCTCAACACCAGCTCTATTGCCAAGAAAGACCAGCAGCGTCTCTACTTTCTTTGAAGGTTGAGAAAATCACATCTCCCACCCCTATCCTCACTACATTCTGTAGAGGGACTATTGAGAGCATCCTGATCCTCATCACTGCCTGGTTTGGGACTTGCACCGTTTTGGACCGCAAAGCCCTGCAGAGGATAATGAGGACAGCTGAGAAAATCATCGGGGTCTCTCTTCCCTCCATCAAAGACATTTACACAAAACGCTGCATCCGCAAAGCAACCAGCATTGTGGATGACCCCACACACCCCTCACACAACTCTTCACCCTCCTGCCATCTGGCAAGAGGTACCGAAGCATTCGGGCCCTCACGGCCAGACTATGTAACAGCTTCTTCCCCCAAGCCATCAGACTCTTCAATACTCAGAGACTGGACTGACACACATACACACCTGTACACCATTCAACTTTTGCACATGTCCAGATTTGCACTTTAATTCATTGTCACTTTATACATGGCTGCTACCTTAATAACTGCTATGTCCATAGAACACTATTTCATAGTATGTTATGTTTACATTTAGCATTTTAGAAAGTGTAATCTTTTTGCACTACTCTGATTACAAATGTGTACAGGTCGGCGCTGCACTGTCTCTTACTGTGCCTATTGTCCTGTTCCTTTTAGTAATTTATTGTACTGTCCCATAATTTTTGCACATACTTTATGTAGAAATGTTATTTAGTCTGTGTAGTCTAATGTGGATCTGTGTTTGTCCTATGTTGCACCATGGTCCTGGAGGAACGTTGTCTCATTTCGCTGTGTACTGTACTAACTGTATATGGTTGAACGACAATAAAATCCACTTGACTTGACTACTTTTCCAGGAATCTGGCCTCAGACTCAGCCCCAAAAAGGATCAGGTGATGAGGTGTAGGTCACACAGGGTTTCCCTACTTCAGTTAAAGTAGGGGCTGTCATGCTAGAGCTCAACCTGTGTACAACAATCCTGAGCAGTAAACAGTGTTAGAAAGTCATGTGCAGTTATGCAAAGTCTCTTCAAACTGTGTGCTGGATTCAGTCCCCATAAAAACTATGAGACGCCCTATCAGAACAAAGTAAGACACATTAACACATGTAATCTTAACAGTGTCCATTTGTGCTGGTGTTTTAGGCACATTCATGATGCTTTGTTGTGTTTTATGATTTGTTTGTGTTGTGAGGTTTGTTTATTTAGGCGATGACTGCATCATTGTGACTTAATTATGTATCTGAGAAATACACAGTCACTGTTCTGATTTTAATCTATATCAGACACATGCAGTATCTGAAGACAGCGCCTCGTGCATAACACAGATTAATTTGGCATGTGTCTGTGCACATCTGCTTTGAGTCTGGATGTTTAACACATAAAGTATAGACCAAGTGTGCCGCACAAGCCCTCAAAAGTGAAGCCAAAAACGTCTCGATCGCCCCTTGGTGACTAGTCCTAGTATAGGTCATAAACCCCGCCTCCCCATGTTATTCAACAGGACGTGAGACCAACTAAACAATTAAATTACACTTAACATATCTTTTTTCCAAAGATAGTTTCTGTCATTTACTGTAGTTTCTATCACGTTGATGTAATTTCAAGTGTTTGTTTTCAAAATAAGTTTGTTTTTAGTTAGTTATTTGATGCTATAAAAACGATGCAGTGACATCATGATTGACAGCTGTGATTGACAGGTTCTCTGAGCGAAGTAGTCACTGAAGCACCAACTGACTTTTTTTCGGGATCTTCGGAGGGCTGAGGAGATTGGAGCTTTAAATGTAATATCTAAATTTCTATAATTAATTATTTCACACAGTCAAAAGTGCAGGGGCGTGTGCTTGCGATTGATTCAGCGAGAGTGAGGGCGGGGCCATGATTTCGCGGCTTTACTTCCTGCTCACTACTGCGCAGGTCTAGTCCCGAAAACGCAACTGCGCAGACTCAAGTCCCAAGATGTCAGTGCCATATCGGGACACTGGCGGCTTCAGTTCTCACCAATGGAAAAGAGCGAAGGGGCATCGTCCACCTTTTTTTTACATTCTATGGTATAGACACACAGCAGCAACTCTTCTTCCTAAGAGATTGTCAGATTGACAACCATATCAGATTGTCGTCTGTCTGGAGGAGGTTATTTTCCTGCATGCTTTCCTCTGATGGCAGAGGGCAAAGGATCATACTAGAATCTGAACTTAGTCTGCATAATACACGTATTATCTGAGTCCAATGCAGATACATGCTAACAATACTCTGCACTTTTGTGTTCTTTTCGAAAGAGGAAGTTTGGTTAATTTATTAAACTTTTTTTTTTTTTTTTAAATCAGCACCTTTGGTATTCACTGTCAAAATTGACCGACCAATAAAAATGAATGAAAATAAAATAACAGACCAATTGGTTTTTGAGCTGTCAAATACAATCAATAAATAAATTAGGTTACGTATGTAACCTCCGTTCCCCGATGGAGGGAACGAGACGTTGTGTCGAAGAAGCGACACTAGGGGTCCCAATTAAATCATGCCATGCACTGAGCCGTGTACGTGAACTGCTGATACAGAAGCGGGCAGGTATTGTCACGTGCAAACGCAACCAGCTGTATCAGACTGCACATACCATTCCCCAATGCCCCATAAAGTAATCAGAATCCTTCTGGTTACCCTGACAAGGGGAACAAGGTGACGCTTGCCAACCTGGGAACGGGCCAAGCCTGGCTGGGCCTCTTTTCTCTCTATGTTTCACGCATGGAGCAATTCACGGCCGGGGCCTTTACATGCATCAAGGGAAGGGGGTCTTACCTAGTTTCCTATTCTTTCAGGGGGAAAAGACCCTGCGGAAACCACACCTGCCCGAAAGGGGAGGTAAGAGTGGTGAATATGTCACATGGGTCTTTAGGTGACATGTGGAAAGTGGCGCGGTGGTAGATCCAGCCTCAAGGTGGGGGGAGTTGCTACAACATGGCGACCGGAGGAAAACGCTGGTCCACTTTTGTAAGAGGACCGCACTGCGGATAATACACACAGGGGGAGTCCGCGTAGGAGTCCTTGACCTGTGGAGCACCTGTTCCAGTACAAAGTAGATTAAGTACCCGCAGTGGATTGGGTCGGCGAGTTCCTCCGCTGAACTGCGAACCCACAATGGCTAGGGAGGAATCATCCAGGCATCCGAGAGCTGGGATCTGCTGGGAGAAACAGGCACACGGTTTTACCTCAGCTGAGGTAAAGGGCGCTAGGTGCAAGCGATTCACCCAGCCAGTTCGTCAGCGTGAGAGAATACGGGAAGATACTGACTCAACCCGGAGATTGTAAAATCTCGCGAAGGTATTAGGTGTTGCCCAACCCGCTGCTCTACAAATGTCTGCCAGGGAGGTGCCCCTGGCCAGTGCCCACGAGTACGCAACACTTCTGGTTGAGTGCGCTCGGACCCGCAAGGGGGGCACGGCCTGGACGTGATAAGCCAATGAAACGGCATTGACGACCCAGTGGGCGAGCCTCTGTTTGGAGACAGCGTTCCCTTTCTGCTGTCCCCCAAAGCAGACAAAGTGCTGCTCAGAACGTCTAGAGCTCCAAATAGGTACGCAAAGCACATACCGGACACAGCAACGAAAGGACTGGGTCTGCCTCCTCCCGGGGCAGCGCTTGCAGGTTCACTACCTGGTCTCTAAAGAGCGTGGTAGGAACCTTGGGCATGTAGCCCGGCCGCGGTCTTAGGCTCACATATGTGTCTGCCGGACCGAACTCCAGGCAAGTGTCGCTGACAGAGAACGCTTGCAGGTCCCCTCAGGGAAAGAAGGTCCTTCCTCAGGGGAATTCGCCAGGGAGGGGCTGTCACGAGAAGCGTAAGGTCCGAAAACCAAGTCCGAGTGGGCCAGTACGGAGCCACTAGGGTGACTTGCTCCTCATCCTCCCTGACCTTGCACAGCACCAGTGCATCTGCCCCGAGGGGAGCCTCTGTTCGGGCATACCAGAGGGGGCAGTGGGAGGTTTCTCGGGAGGCAAACAGGTCTACCTGGGCCTTGCAGAATCGTTCCCAACTCAGCTGGACGACTGGGGGTGAAGCCTCCACTCTCTGCTGGGCAAGCGTTGTCGTGACAGTGCGTCCACTATCACATTGAGGTTGCCGGGGACGTGAGTGGAGACAACGGGCGAGTCGTAACGTGGCGGGAGCGTACGCCGCCTTGGCGATTTATGTATGCTACCACAGTGGTGCTGTCTGACCTGACTAGGACATGTTTGCCCTGAACCAGTGGGAGGAACTTCTGCAGGGCAAAGAAAACAGTCACCAACTCTAGGCAATTGATATGCCAACGCAGCGGGGCCCCTCTCCAACGGCCCGCAGCTGCGTGCCCGTTGCACACGGTGCCCCAACCCAATGTGGAGGCATCGGTCGTGACCAGGACGCGTCGGGACACCTGCTGCAAGGGTAATCCTGCCTGTAAAAAGCAGAGGTCTGTCCAGTGTTTAAATGTCTGGCGGCAGGCAGTGATCATCACACGGTACGTGCTGCGGCGCCATGCTCGTCTCGGGACTCAAGTCTGAAGCCAGTGCTGAAGCAGTCTCATATGCATCAACCCCAGCAGCGCGACCGCCGCGGAGGTTGCCATATGCCCCAGGAGCTTGTTGTTGAGACGTGCCGTCAATGAGACTGAGTCTAACCCCATGCCGAGAAAAGAGATGCTCTGAACTGGAGTGAGCTTGCTCTTTTCCCTGTTGACCTGAAGCCCCAAGCGGCTGAGGTGCCTGAGCACCTGGTCTCTGTGCGCGCATAGTAATTATCACGAGCGGGCCAGGATGAGCCAATCGTTGAGGTAATTGAGTATGCGGATGCCGGCTTCTCGGAGCGGGGCTGTGAGCGGCGCACATGCCCATGGAACCAAAGTAGCCGTGAGGGGATGGGGCGGGATTTTCCGGTCCAGCCTCGCAGTCGGTACCCAGGAAAGCATAGCGGACCTCTGTGCATCAGGCTCAGACTGGGCGCGCAGACGAGTCATCAGCATCAGACGCCGCTGTAACACTCTCCGATGCAGCGGCGATGTCATCATCCAATTCCGGGAGCTCAAGGGACCTGCAGGCCGGCCGTGAAGCGGACCGCACACATCCCGAGCTCGGATGGAAGAAAGCAAGCGTGCCGGGGAGGCGGGTGGTTCGAGGAGATTTACCCACCGAACAGAGCCCGTCATTGTCCCCAAATCGCCTTCATCACCCGCGGCGCCTGCCCCAATCCCGTAGGAAAGAGGCGAGGCACGGGGGGCGGCTGAAGTGGCTTTCACTCATGACAAAAGAAAGCCGCGACTGCAATGCTGTCATGGCTATGTTCTTGCACTGAGAACATAGACCATTCATAAAACGCTGCCTGTGTGTAATCTGCAGAGGCGGAAACACGTCTTTAAAAAGACACGTCCTGAAAAGGACGTTCAACGCCAGCTGTGCATTTGCTCTTTTAGAGAAAATAACTCTTAACTGTGCTGTCGATGCACCCAGGGGCAAACTGCACTGCTGTGCAGAGAAGGAGAAAGCCGCTGTAATGCGCCGTAGAATCCAACAGCAGGCAGCGTCAGAGGAACAGGAACGGGTGTGTAACTCGCAGCTGACTGCATACGCGACCATCGGCTCTGAAGAAAATTTCTGAATGAACTCATAGTATTTCCTCGCCTTTTATACCCTTATGTCCGGGGGCGGGGTATGCAAATACTATCTGCCAACTTCTCATTGGCCTTTTTTCATAGATCTAGGCATATTCGGCGGTCAAGAGAGACCCCTAGTTTTCGCTTCTTCGACACAACGTTGAAGTGAGCGACAGTCGGGGAACAGGCAGACATTACAGGGTGAGACTCTAAAACATCCTCAGTGCAAAACATACACACCAATTCACACACAAACACACTTACAAACGTACAAAAATGAACTGTTCAGACTTTAACACACATGTTTTTGGCTTGTTAAGCTTAACCAGTATCATGGATGTAAACACATTCAGTTTTGGCTCAAGAAATGGTGTGAGTTTGGGATAAGATTATGTGTTTACAAAATTTCATTTGATGCCACTTTGTAGTGTCTTAATATCACACCTCAGTAGAGCTTTCATTTCTGCACCACTAGTGGCACCAAATGGAATTGCACAAAAAAATGGGTTTTTTTTAGGTTCCACAAATTGAGTTGAGCACTGCAGCAGAAGTTGTTCTTCTGTGTTTTGGAGTGTTTTCAGGCTAATGTAAGATGAGGACGCTTTGTGTGTGTTTGTTTCTGTGGAATAAGAGCTTCCTTCATTCACTCACATCAGCTCCGAGTCTGTTTATCACTGTACACTGAGGAAATTACATTCATCATACTGCATAATGAAGCTTTTATTTGCACTGTTCAGTGCTCAAAGCATGTCACAAGACCATCACACACACACACACACACACACACACACACACACACGGAAGCACTGCTTAGGTACACACACACAATTGAGCAGAGTTGGATATACTCACATAAAAATCGTTGAGGTAAGCAGAGATACATGCACAGCTGGCTCACTGTCATTTATTAACTTCATGTCATGGCATGTGAATCGACCTGCCATAGAAATTTTTCAAGACTGCATTGAAATAAAAATGACAGTTTGGTGACATCTGGTCTGTGCCTGTTAGTTTTGAGGTCATCTATATGCTACTACTCCTAATACTTGGCAAAATTACATTTTAGCAGATAGATGTATTTAAAATATACAGTCTTACTCTTCTGCAAAAACAGACCAAAAATGCTGATGACATCATCTTGCACTACATTGATTTTTGTCCAATCAAATGCTCTCTTAAATGACAGTGCCAACAGCCATGTTTAAAAAAATACTGTACATATACTGTACTGTATATCACATCATGATTATGTTCCTCATATTTTAATTTTTGTGGTTTAATTCAAGGATTTTCAACCTAAGTCATCATGGTGTTCAGGAGGGAAACTACTTGTGAAGTAAATGTAAAAAAAAAATACTTTCTTCATTGATTCAATTCGTTAGAGCATGAACTTGAGCATGTTAAGTAAATTCTGTCTTTGTACTTCATTCAGACTAATAAGTAGAAATGAATGCTATCGCTTATAAATATTATTTATGATTATTTGTTATCTTTACAATGCGTCCTCAAGTATCAATCCTAAAGTTGAAAAACATTGTATTTGCTGATTTGAGTACATTTTTGAATAATATAAGTACATTTTACTTAACTTTTTAATGCTGGTGTTCCCAGCATGCACCGGACTTAAATAATAAATGCGCTTTACATGGTTTGAGAGTATAATTTACACTTTTTAAATTCAGTTGTTGAAAATGTATTTTGTTATGTTTGTTAACTAGAATTTGACATGGGGTTTCTACTCAAAATCACCCATTCATGATTTTAAAAATGATTACCGTTATTATGTTTTGGGGACCAAGTGTTGTGGACTGTGTTTGTTGCACCATTACTTGTTTGGTGATATGTTTGTTAAGGTGATATCCTCTCACAGGGTACGTTTCATGTTCAAAATGTGAAACATGGAATATAAAGTTCTGAATTTTAAAATGTTATGATCAAGTACCATCGTTTGAAATTTGAAAGTAAAAGTTACTGTAGAAACAGATATATTTAAGTTGGATTTACTTGCTCACTTTATTCAGTATTGTTGTACGTGATGCAGTTTATTTAATGTTATACCATTAAAAGTTACTGAAATAAACTTGTGAAAGAAAAATTAAGTAATCCAAATTTTACTAGTCATTTTCTTCAGTGTGGATCCTAGATAAACGTGTGATTATAAATTTTCAACTGAGTTAAAATTATACAGTGTCTGCGTCTCAACCAATGTTTTGAGATTGTTTGATTTGACATACAAATTTGAGCACAGGTGGATACCAAAGACAAATAAAGACAATTGAGCAACAATCACAGAGCAGAATTGAGCTCCATTACTGAGTGTTTAACCTCTGAACACTGAACTCAACCAGATACATAAAGAGAGGGAGGGGTGAAGGGAGTGAGAGAAAAAGCGAGTTAAGGACAGGGAGAGCCGTGTAAAGAGGACAGACAAATCGTAATGCCAAAGTGGATGAGTTTTAAACTCTTCAAAGAGAGCAGCCGTGTAAGTGCCATTTTTCTATTCATTTCTTCACTCTGTGAGCCAAATATAGTTTAAAGGTGTGTGTGTGTGTGAGACAGAGAGATCAGAACTTTATTGACATAGTGTGTGAGCCAGTCTCCTGTGATCACGCTGGTTAAAGGTGTGGAAATTAGTAATTTTCTGTGCAATATTCTGTGATAGCATTTTAAGCCAGAGAACTGTGTTATGGAAACATCTCCTTTCTGTGGTTTTGTTTAGTGTGAATGGGGAATTGAATACTTTGTGTTTTTTCAGTAGTGTATTTTCCTAATTTTGTATTGTTATTAGCTCTAACATATGTTTAGTTCACTTGTATCACTTCTGTTTTAGTATGATATAATGTGTAATACAGTATGTAGTTGGGTTTTATTTCAGCACAACATCTTTTCCTCAGATGTTAGAAGAGTGTGTGAAATGTCTGTGCTAGACAGTAGAGCAATTTATAATTTTTTTATTTTTAAGTTAGTATTTTAATGTATTTGTCTGTCTGTTCACATTCCATGAGGAGTTTAACCTACATGTTAAACTGTGAGATCCAGAGCAGTGGCAGGAAATAGGCTGTTAACACCATCGACTCATGCTAAGATAATCATCCAAACACACCCTTTTTACTATCATATTTAAGTGCACATCATAAAGCTGCTTGACCTTTACTTTTTGTCTTTGGAGTTTGATGGGGGTACATGAAACCATTTTAACTCTTGATACTTGATAAATCAACATGAAATGGCATTCGCAACTAATTTTACTTTCATAATGTGACACATTTCCAAGTTAAACATGAGATTAGCAAATAGCCTGTGAGGCCTTGGTGACATCTGCTGAAAAGTAGTCATTTCAGAGGTGGAGCAAGTTTATAGCAGAACAAAATAAATTTTGTAGGGCCCTATGAATTACATGATGCGGAAAACACTGATTGAATTGCAAAATTCACTCAAAATAAAATTAACAAAGAAATGTGCAATGTCACAGAATTTGACATATTTGGAATAAATTAAATGCACAATAAAGCACATTAAAATCGTAATACGTTCTAGTGTAATGATTAAACCACTAAAGTTTGCATGTGCTGGATGCTTCAAAGTGAATTTGTAAAGCCGGCTGCTCAAACACATACACACATCATGACCATGACATTAATTCATTTATAGCTTAATGTCATACAAAGTCCAGTAAAAATAAAAAAGCTAAATCTTCATGTAAAACAGACTGATACGATGTTCAGTGGGGGGCTTTATTGGGGTCATAACATCTGTTGCAGGGCTCCCTGTTCTTCTACTCTAATCTTTTCTATTTGCAAAATTAATATTTGGGAGTCTAACATTTATATTTCCTATTGACACAATAAAGCTGAAGATATATATATAAAAAAAAACATTTTAAGACAAATGCTTTTGTGAAACATCTTATGTACAGTTTTAGGCATTGACCAGGAAAATAAAAAATGGCACTTCATGTCAAAAAGGTGCTGCTTTATGAACAGCAGGGGTTTATAATCTGATGTTGTACTCATAATTTGTGTGAAAGGGAATAAAAGTAATTGTTGTTTTAGTGCCTCTAGAGTTTATTTAACCAGGAAACTGAGCTGTTCAACGAGCCACGTAAAGTTGTCTATTTTTGTGACCGCGCTAGGCGCAGCACTATGCACAAGGACCATATGCTACTCATTATCCAATATGTGTCAGCTCAAAGGAGCAAGTCGGCATGGGTGGGAGTATTTGTGCTATCTGTGGGTGTATGTTTGCAAAATGTGGGTTTATTGTTTGTTATTGAATAGAGGTGTAAATCAGCAGTTTCATCACGATACGATCTTGTATTGCAATCTGATGTTTGCCGATTCCTCAAAGTCTGCCACAATGCGATTTCCATTTTGAGACCTGTGATTGATATTATGATATTATGTGCCTATTTTACACAATTAATTACATTTATTATCTCACAAATGCAACCAAAATATAATTTTTATATTTTGAGCTCTCTGACTTCAGTCTTCGGTTCTTGAAAGTACTTCCTGTACTTCAGTTGTTGAAAATAGTAATATAACAAAATAAAGTCACACACATAAAGATCATCAGTCTATGATGACAGCTCATTGCCTTATGGAATGACGTAAACACTTCAGTGACAATCTCTTCAACAGTCAAGCAAATCTTTCAATCCAAAATACTTGCGTTCCCACGACTTGTTTCTGACAGGAGAGTATGTACTGTCCGTGTTTTTTCATAGCTACAACTTCCACAGATGTATTGAAAAATTCTGTTGCAGTTTACTGTGATAAATGTTAGTAAGAGTGTTTATGTGAAAAGTCTTGTAACTGACACCTGTGCAGGTCAGTGTTTTCTCTTTCCCTCATTAGTTCTGTTCAGAATGTCTTGGCTATGTACTGTAGGCGTTTACAATGTTTGAATTGCTCCATATCGCTTTAAAATAAAACATTCTCATTAAGAACTCAAATGGTCGAATGTGCCACGATATAGAGGAAAGCCCAATTTAATCAGGCATGTGAGCCATGTGTGCACGGATAGAGCAGAGCACAACTTCAATCACTCTGGACACATCCATGTCCCACATGAGAAGCATATTTTGAGCTTATAAAGTGAGATGAATATCATTAGGTTGATGCATCGCATGACAGAAATGCGTACGGATGTGGCTGGCATTTGAGTTTTAAAATAAAGGTGCATCTTAAAAAAATAAACATCAGTGTTTACACATTGTATCAATAATTTCGCATTGTTGGTTATTTGATTGATGCTTTGTTCCAGACCGATGGATCGTTAGACCCCTATTAATGAAGTTGTGCAAAGAGCAATTTGCTATTTTCCTGAGAAATAGGTCTGAGAAGCACATTTACTCTCGACGTAAAGTCTAAACTCAGATCCTGCATTTGCAGTTTGGGGATTCAACATGCAGGCTATATCAAAGAGATATCAATCACAAATTGAATATATAATAGGATGGTGCAGTAACCATTAGAATTATATTGCACTTGACCCAGCCCATTTGCGCTTTGCACGTGCAGTTTCACCAACACTTACGCCTAGACTTGGCACATGCTTGCACAAAAATATCAACAAATAAAGTAAATTAATGACATGATGATGTGTAAATGAGAGAATTTTCATTTTTGGGTAAATGGTTCCTTTAGCAGCATATAAATTAAACATAAACCAGGATTCAGACAGCTCAGATTATTTACACACTCAGCTTCTGAATAATTGTGAGTGAAGGTTAAAGCTTCCAGATTCTCAGATCTCCTTGACAAAGCCCTGCTGCCCACCAGACCTTTCACACGAAGCCCTTGTGACGTCCATGTCCTTTCTGAAATGCAATAGTCTCCTTCTGAGACCAAATATTTCCTAGCAACACGCTTTCCTTGCTATCGCTACGGTGACCTGATACTCTGCCAAGCAGATGGTGCGAGATTGCGAACAAGGAAACAGACCAATCATATCTGCTGACCAATTATATGCTCAATGACATTTCAACATAAAGCTGGTTGTGTTTGCGTTTTGTAAATATCGAACTCAACAGTCAATGTCATTAAGAATCTCCATAGAGACATTGATATTTAGCAATAATGTAGTATATTGAAACGTTATTATAAATGTTTTAAGAAAGACCTACCATGAGGTTTATTGACGATACTGTATATGTTCTGTAGAAGCCACAAGTCTGTGTGATTTCACCTTTATAAAAAATTGCCGAATTCCCTGTGCAGAACTACTCTACACATAATCCTGAAGCAAGGTCTACAAATCTGAGTAGTTGCTGTTATCATGGAAACAGAATTATGAGAAGCAGAGTTGTGTTGGCTTTTTGCAAGATAGCGAAGGCTAACAAAATAAATTAAAGATACTTCTGATGTTTTCTGATGAGAAAATACATTAAAAAGACAATTTGAAAAACAGACTGTGATAGACATAGAATTCTCAACCTAATGTAGCCAAATTCACAGTGAGATCAGTCTGGTTGTAAATTAAGTGTTTTTCTTTGTTTGTTTGTTTCTTTTTATTGTTTTTTGACTTCAACAGAAAATGCAAGATACAAAACCTCATAAATTTTTCTTGACTTCGATTCGACTGCAATATTTTACCTAATGATTATGATGCATTGTGAAATTTGGTCACGATTTGATCTGATTAGATTTTATTATTTTAGACAATTCATAATTATTAAAGAGGTCATTAAATGCTCATTTTTGTATATAGTTTTATTATCTTCCCTGACATTCACTGATTATGTAATCAATGCTTTTTTGCAACAAAACAGTCATAATTTAATAATATATGATCATTTTGCACCCTGACTCTTGTCCTCCACAGAAACGCTCGGTTTTTGTGCCTCCTTAAAACTTTTACGGAAACACCCACTATTCTGTTTGGCTGACAGCATGCAGCCCCTCAAGATCAGCCATATATGAATCTCAGTCGGAGGAGAATGCCCCATTGAGAGCAGTAACTACTAATCGTGACCACGAGGAGGTTACCCCATGTGACTCTACCCTCCCAAGCAACCGGGCCAATTTGGTTGCTTAGGAGCAGTGGCGGATTTAGCAAATTGGGGGCCCAAGGCGAAGGTATGTATGGCCCCCGCCAAAAACATTTACATACTGAATGGTGGATAGGCAGGTAAAGCTAATCTACGGGTAAGTAAAGGTTGGAGAGGAGAATATAAACCTTCCCCTGCATACACTTCTTTATTCCTAATTAGCACTACACAAACTAATAGTCACGATTGAACCCAACAGAGAATAAGGTTTCAGATAACACCTGTCTTTGGCAAAATGCCAGGAAAACCATCACTGTTTATTCTTTTTTTTTTTTTTTAAGATCAAATCAATATCAATAACCAGAAAGACAAGTAGTTAGGGTAAACCCCCACAGTCATTTATTTAGCAAAACATCACAAACAGCAATATACTTCATATACAAGATGAATAATTGACTTTGTTTGTTTGTTTGTGTGTGTGTGTGTGAGTGAGTGAGGGAGTGAGTGAGGGAGTGAGTGAGGGAGTGAGTGAGGGAGTGAGTGAGGGAGTGTGTGAGTGTGTGTGTGTGTGAGTGAGTGTGTGTGTGTGAGAGTGAATGAGTGAGGTTGCAAATGGCATTGCACTTGAGATTAATTCTACAAACAAACTTCTACAAACTGTGTGTGTGTGTGTGTGTGTGTGTGTATGTGTGAGCGTGTATTTATCACTTTGTGGGGACCAAATGTCCCCATAAGGATAGTAAAACCCGAAATGTTTGACCTTGTGGGGACATTTTGTCGGTCCCCATGAGGAAAACAGCTTATACGTCATACTAAATTATGTTTTTTGAAAATGTAAAAATGCAGAATGTTTTCTGTGAGGGTTAGGTTTAGGGGATAGAATATAAAGTTTGTACAGTATAAAAACCATTATGTCTATGGAAAGTCCCCATAAAACATGGAAACACAACATGTGTGTGTGTGTGTGTGTGTGTGAGAGAGAGAGAGAGATTGTGTGTGTGTCAGCGTGAGTGAGTATGTGACACCTTCACACCAGGTCTTCACACCAAAATGAAGCGTAGATGTAGGAGCTGTACCTGTAAAATATTAATAATAAAAATTATTTTTGTCACCAACTAACAATATGGTCTATGAACAAAATGAGTGTGGGCCAATTTTTTGGTCCAATAAAAGGTTGTCAATTATCTTAGCTATCCAGAAGTTAGTGATGGGCTTCTTTCTTCTATTATGAAGTGAGAGGATTTTAAAAAAACAGAAACAACAGTCAATCATTGGGATTAAAAAATAATTTGAATTTTTGTATTGTTAAATGATTACCTTCTCTCTTTTGTGTCTCTGTCCCTTCCTTTCTCTCTTCCTCATCCCTCTGTTTATTTTCCTCCTCATGCCTGTTTTTATGCTTTCTCTCTCTTGTCTTTCTTTCTCTTCCTCTCCTCCTTTTTCTGTTCTTCTCCTTTTCTTTATGACTGTGTTTGAGTGTTGAGTGTATCATCTGCTTTTGTCTCTGTCCCTACTCTCCCTCTCTTCCCCCTCATGCGTTTTTTTGTCTTTCTCATCATGTTCAAACCAATCTTACTCTGCGAGCCTTGGCCTCAGCAAATCTTCTAACTATGGAGTCTGTATCAACAGTTTCCACTATCTCATGTTCGATGGAAATGACAGCCAGGGATGACAGTCTTTCTTGGGACATAGATGAGCGCATATATGTTTTCAATCGTTTCAGTGTAGAGAAACTTCTCTCACCTGATGCAACTGTAACAGGAAGAGTAAGTAAGAGACGCAGGGCTATGCTTAGATTTGGATACAGATCTAGGAGATTCTCTTTGTATATGTAGTTAAGAACTTCTAATGGTGATGAGATGTGTGGGGGGAAAGACCTAACAGCACCTGTAATTTCCATTTTTAGGTCCCCTGCATCCATATCCTCCATTGCCTTCTCAAGCCTGTTGCAGCATTCATCTAGATTGCCTGCCTGTACGGTGCTTTTCATTATATCAGTGGAGTAGATAAATCCATACAACTTAAAAAAGTTCTCCATGTATGAGAATCTCTCCCTAGTCTTGACCAGGGCAGTATCAACTAGGTGTAAGAAGAAATCTCTTCTGAAATGTTCCTCTGCAGTTGAAGTAGTCTCTTCTGTGCCCTCATATTCAAACTGCCTTTTTGTTTTTTTCTGCTGAGCGTCTGGCCAGATCATCTCCACCTCAATCTTCTCTGCAATTTCCCTGGCATCTATTTTGGCTGCATTGAATCCGTGCTCCCTGAAATCTTGGAGGAAGTCTATGACTGCAGAGATTTCCCTCTTCATGGTCTCAATGCTCACTTTGGGGCCCTGTAGGATCTTACTAACTTTGTTGATAACGTACAATACATTGTACCACACCACACAACTTACCATAAATGGCCATTTCTTCAGTTCCCGGCAGAGGCTTGAAGCACTGAATGCACACTCTGAATCACTCTTTTCTATGGCGAAGTCATGTAAAGCCTCCAGGGCATTCAAAATGTCTGGAAGCTGATACCGTACAGCTTTTACAGCCTCCACACGGCATTCTCATCTGGTGGTTGACAAGGCCTTGAAGGTGAAATCCTTCACATTCACCTGGAGAATGGCCCACCGTTGAACAGAGCCACTAAAAAGATTGTAGAGTCTCTGTAACACACCATAGAAGTTAAGGGATATTGTGGAGGATTTGGCAGCATTCCCAATGACCAGGTTCAGTGTGTGACTTCCACACGGTACACAGAGGGCTTTGGGGTTGAGGTCAAGGACCCTTTTTTTTACCATCTGCTTCTTTCCCTGCATATTACTGCCGTTGTCATAAGATTGACCACGGCTGTCAGAGATATCCAGGAGCAGTGTTTCCAGATGTCCAAGGAAAAGTTTGAGTAGGCCTTTGCCAGTTGTGTCCTCTGCCAAAAGAAAGCCTACAAAATGCTTGTGGATGGACACGCCTTTGTGGAGCTCACAATTAACTATGCGGAGGACCATAGACAGCTGTTCATTGTGGCTGATGTCAGGTGTGCAATCCATTATGACAGCATAATATTTGGCCCTCTTCACTTTTTCAACAATGACATCAAGGGTGCTCTTTGCCACATGCGATATCAATTCATTATGGATGTGCTTACTCAAATAAGTGTCTGAAAGCTCTTTTTCTTGGATTCTTCTTAAATGTTCTTTCATGAAAGGGTCAAATTTTGCCATCAGCTGTACTTGTCCTAGGAAATTTCCATTGCCATGCTCATATAATTTCTCTGTATGCCCACGAAAAGCAAGATTTATCTCAGCTAGATGGATAATTATGGCAAGCAATCTTTTTAAAATATTTTTCCATCTCTCAATTTCTGCCATCATTGCTTTTTGGTTCAGCTGATCAATGGTTGTGCCTGTCTGAAGTCTTTGGGTAAGTGTGTGCCAGGACTCCATATGAGACACATGTTCAGCAGACCTCTCAGAGCTCCGAGGTTTCTCCAAAAACCATCTGAACTTAAATGTGTGTTCCCCTCTCCAAAAAGGCAGCAACAAAAGCACATAACACAGTCCTCTGATTCACTGTAGATAAGCCACGTCCTATTAATCTTCTCCCCGTTTTTCATTTGGATGCAGTAATTATTTCTGGTAAATCTCCGGCCCTCTTGATTTTTGGGGAATTCTACACTAACTTGTATGGGACCTTTGCAAACAATCGCACATCGCTTCTCGGCCGTGAGCTTCTTAGGCCAGAGAGCCGGGTCATCTGTCAGCAAGCCTACAGTGCTTTGGTCGGTGGCAGCAGGATTAGCACAGCTAGGGCTTGGGCTATTACTACACTGTAAAAAAAAAAAAAAAAAAAGTTTTTCTCTGGCTGATTATAAAACACATTCGTTATGGCATGAAAATCCGAGTGAAAATGTGATCAGGTGTTGTTGGCTATTTATTGATGATGACATAATCATTATGTAGTGGCCTGATTCACTGATCTACAGAGAGGAACGTTTTTGAGTATTAAAGCTCTGTGAACCTACCGCATGCGAGCTAGCAGTGACAAACAGGTAATCTGAAGAACTTTAAAAACACATGGTGTACAATAATGGTTTTGAACTACAGTATGATGTAGACCAACACAGACATCAAGAATCAGCATATGAATCTCAACAACGGTGACAGTCAACAAAATAATCAGATAAAACTCTGAACATCACAAAACAAGCTACTAAAAAGTTGCAACAATAATAACAGCAAAAATAAAATACTAAAGGTGATGATACACAGGGCAACTTTTTGAGCAATGTTGCTGGGCAATGTTGCCGTCAACAGGCAACCAGATGAGACACAGGGCCTACGACCAATCTAATATATCCAGATAGAAATGTATTGCCCATTTTCAATGGGAAAGTGCAAAAAGTTGCCCTGTGTGTCATCACCTTTAGGCAATTCAGCATAATTTATTCATGCTGCAATGTATGCTGGGAGATATTGATGAGTTTTGATTGATGGCTCCCATCATGCACTGCACTTATATCATCACAGTTGTTGATAATGATTCATTATGCTGAATCTTGATGTCTGTGTGTGTGTCTGAAAGTTCAAACCTTCATTGTGCACAATGTTTTACAAATTCTTCAGGTTAACGTTATCACAACATATGATGGATCACATGCTGTAGAATCATAGGGCTACTACAATTACGTTAGTAAAAAAAAAATGTTTTACCGTAAATTTCACAGGTTGACTCACCAAAGCCTCCTCATCGCTGTCAAAATGGCCATCACTGGACAACTCTTCCTCAGTGTCAACCTCGATAACACTGTCGGTGACGGCGGGCGGCAACAACGCAATGTCCTCTTCAATTTCTTTGTTGACGTTATCCTCACCTAGCACCACTTCACAGCTAGCTGCTGCTGTAGCGGCATGTTCAACTCCTTGGACGTTTTTATTCCTGTCTGTATCACTAACGTTAGCCATAAAAAAGTGTGTCATCTTTGGCAGCGTCGCTTTTTTCTTTTAATTGAGCCGCTTGGGTAACTTCTTTTCATTTTCGCATTTAGACTCGTCTTGTTTCGTCTCTGTTTGTGTACATCCCTGTCCTCCTGTCACTGTGTGTTTATCTTTCGCGGCTCGCACCGTTACGGACTAGTCCATTTCATTGTGAAAATAGGGGGTGTATGTGTAGGGACAGATAACCATGAACTGGACATTTTAACCAGTACTTCAACGTTTCAACGTATTTCTTAAGAATGTTAATAAAATCTACTATGCTTTTGAAGCGTTCATGATGATAAGGGGCCTTTTATTTGATTATTTCTTATTTGTTTTAGGTTGGTTGGGGGCCCCCCTACTTCGACCGCTGGTAAGGGGCCCCAAGCAGCCGCCTACCTATGCCTCTATGTTAAGACCGCCACTGCTTAGGAGACCTGGCTGGAGTCACTCAGCGCACCCTGGATTTGAAATCGCGACTCCAGGGGTGATAGTCAGCATCAATTCTCACTGAAGCCCCAATGATAATTGATTCTTAAATCAATGCATCAAAATCGATTTGACATGGTGCATGTCAGATTTTCTCAGACCTAACTTCACTTTTCTGTGCCATTTTTGTTGTGACTTTTAAGCAACTGGTGTTGCAGTGTTTTAAGTGGAAGTGTAAAGTAATTTCCTCTCAAGTTCACACAGGTGTCCTTGCAGAGTAAACACATTTGAAGTTCAGCACATTCACTATGACCAAAAAGTGTCACAATTCTTTTTTCTTATTTTATATTTTTTATGTATTCCATGCCAAATCAACCAAATTTCAGAACCTTCCCCAGATTAAATTTTTTAAATTTTGTTATAAACATATATCGTGTTGAAAGGCAAAATATTAAAGGGGTCATGTCATGAGGAATAACATTTTACTTGATATTTTGACTTCTATAAAAACATCCTGTAAATTTCAGAACTCAAAACATAATCCCCAATGCAATATAATTATTTATTGAAACCAAGCTGCAAAAACGCCTCTTTCTCTACTTCCGCAACAACCCTACATTACTTGGGGTACAAACATTAACGCCTATTTAAAAGCAATCCACCCTTGACCCTGCCCACAGCTGCTTCAGTTTGTAAACTTAAAGAGAAGGACAAACAAGGCCTAATGTAGCCTAACTATTCCTGAACACCAAAGCAGACCCATCTGGACTATTTTAAATTATTTTTGTGTTTAAACATGCAATTAAAACATTAAGTAAATTAAATTCCATTCACGAATCTTTCAAATGTCATGACTGTGTGATAGTGTATGGTGCTGACACCCTGTTTACACCGGGCTCGTCCGTTGATGCAACTCAACAGCTTGAGGCTGTCTACTCTGGGCGTATCAACGCAAACTTTCTTAACCTTTGTATTTTGGCAGTAGTAGCGCCAGCACGTGCAGTGCAAAATGGAACGGGATATTTGATTACTGTTGCTGCAACTTGATACACCACAATGGACACTTCCATAGTAGATGTCATATACAATTTTTGTTTACTAAAATTATCAGTGAACCTCAGATAAGATAATAAAACTATTTCATGACCCCTTTAATATAGCCAAAAGAGCCAGATTTATTATATTATTGGTTTTATATGAATAAAGTTACACTTCTAGTGTACATATATATATATATATATATATATATATATATATATATATATATATATATATATTAATAAACAATATAATATATATATTATAAACAAAATTTCTCAAATTAATATTGTTTTTCTTTATGTGTCATGGCTGTTATGCTTGTCTTCTAATAAGTAATATATTAGGTGTCTTTGACCACTAATTTTCTGATTGGTTAAAAAAGGTAAAGCTGCTGATGTATACAGATACCAGAACTCAGCTTCCATAAAACAAATAACAATGGCGAAATTTAGAGTGTCATTATTGCACTTGTATGATCATTTACCTGCAACCATTCGGCTCATAGTTCATGTGTATGTGATTTGAGAGAAACTGACCCTTTTAATGAAAGCATATGATCAAGAATATAAAGAAATAAAAGCTTTGAGTCTAGCAGGCATTAAGACAATGTAGGCATAGCAAAAAATCCTTAATGTGCGACTGAACATGCTGCATTCAAGCTTCATTTCATCCTTAGGTGTGCTATCTGTTTTGGGATTTTATAAACTTCAAGACAGTTAAGACCAAGGTATTTAAAACTCCCAATTACATTCTATTTATGGAAAATTCATGATAAAATACTAATTATTACACGTTTAAAACTATGGTAAAATAAACAAATAGTGAAATAAACATTATTCTGCCAAATTACGGCAATAGTGCGAAAATATTATTTGTGTGCATTTAGGATGCTTAAAATGTTAGCTATGAAATGTTCCTTAGTAAGACAAAGGAGTTGGCCATTGTATTCGGAAAAACCAAAGAATCAGAATTCTGTTAAACACAATACAGAATTTGAGATGTGCTGGAAATCACACTGAATCTCAGAAAAAAATGGCATAAAAATTGCATAAATCTCCTGTGATACAGTGAGGGAAAAAGTATTTGATCCCTGCTGATATTGTACGTTTGCCCACTGACAAACAAATGATCAGTCTATAATTTTAATGGTAGGTTAATTTGAACATTGAGAGACAGAATAACAACAAAAATTGAGTTGCATTTTAATGAGGAAAATAAGTTTTCGACCCCTCTGCAAAATATGACAGTACTTGGTGGCAAAACCCTTGTTGGCAATCATAGAGGTCAGACGTTTCTTGTAGTTGGCCACCAGGTTTGCACACATCTCAGGAGAGATTTTGTCCCACTCCTCTTTGCAGATCTTCTCTAAGTCATTACGGTTTCGAGGCTAACGTTTGGCAACTCGAACCTTCAGCTCCCTCCACAGATTTTCTATGGGATTAAGATCTGGAGAAGGGCTAGGTCATTCCAGGACCTTAATGTGCTTCTTCTTGAGTCACTCCTTTGTTGCTTTGGCCTTGTGTTTTGGTCATTTTCATGCTGGAATACCCATCCATGACCCATTTTCAATGCCTTGGCTGAGGGAAGGAGGTTCTCACCCAAGATTTGAGGATACATGGCCCCGTCCATCGTCCCTTTGATGTGGTGAAGTTGTTCTGTTCCCTTAGCAGAAAAACACAGCCAAAGCTTAATGTTTCCACCTCCATATTTGACAGTGGGGATGGTGTTCTTGGGGTCATAGGTGGCATTCCTCCTCCTCCAAACACGGCGAGTTGAGTTGATTAGATTAGATAGATGATTAGATTAGATTCAACTTTATTGTCATTGTGCAAAATACAAGTACAGAGCCAATGAAATGCAGTTAGCATCTAACCAGAAGTGCAAATAGCAATATGTATGTGTGTGTGTGTGTGTATATATATATATATATATATATATATATATATATATATATATATATATATATATATATATATATATATATATATATATATATATATGTGTGTGTGTGTAAGTATATACAATATGGGTTTTTGAGTGCAAAGTTATGATGTAGAGAAGCAGAGACCAGCTCAATGCAAATGTCTATAATACAGTACAAGGTGCAAATGAAGAAGCATAAACTGAAGGTGCATTGTACATGTAATGGGATAGATGCCAAAGAGCTCAATTTTGGTCTCATCTGACCACAACACTTTCACCAGTTCTCCTCTGAATCATTCAGATGTTCATTGGCATACGTCAGATAGGCCTATACGTGTGCTTTCTTGAGCAGGGGGACATTGCGGGCGCTGCAGGATTTCAGTCCTTCACGGTGTAGTATGTTACCAATTGTTTTCTTGGTGACTATGGTCCCAGATGCCTTGAGATCATTGACAAGATCCTCTCGTGTAGTTCTGGGCTGATTCCTCACCGTTCTCATGATCATTGCAACTCTACGTGGTGAGACATTGTGTCCAACTCTTATCTAAATCTTTAACACTATTCTTCTACTGCCTCACAATCACTGCTATTTACTTCAGGAAATGCAAATCTAGATTTGTATGGTTTATTTTATTAAAATATGTTTTTTGTTCATTGTTAGTTCTCACTAAGGGAATGGTAGTATCGTCGTCAGATTAGTGGGATAGTTCACCCAAAAATGTAAATTCTCTCATCATTTACTCACCCTCATGCCATCCCAGATGTGTATAACTTTCTTTCTTCTGCAGAACACAAATTAAGATTTTTAGAAGAGTATTTCGGCTAATTTGGTCCATACAATGCAAGTGAATGGTGACCAAAATTTTGAAAAGCATAAAAGTACTGCATAAGACTCCAATCTTTAAATACATATCCTTTTTTACTTTAAATTATCCTCCCTGCCAGCAGGTGACGATATGCACAAAGAATGCGAATCACCAAAAACAAAAGAAGAATGTGAAAGTGGAGAATTTATATTATTGTATCATATATTAATATTATCTGTTTCTCACCCACACTTATTAAATCGCTCCTGATGACATTGAATAGACCACTGTATTCTTATGGATTATTTTATGATGCCTTTTTGTGCTTTTAGAGCTTCAAAATATAAACCTTTTTTTCAATCAAAACTAGAGAGCTGAAATATTCTTCTAAAAAAATCTTCATTATGTTCAGCAGAAGAAAGAAAGTCAAAAAAATCTGGGATGGCATGAGGGTGAGTAAATTATGAGACAATTTTCATTTTTGGGTGAACTAGGGTTTCTCAAGCTGCTTGTTTATCTGTGTCAGGACTCACTGCCTTCATGTCTTCATGAGGATAAGATAACAGACAAAGATTAAATGGACATCACATTTAAAAAAAAAAAAAAATAAAATTGTAACCAGACCTTTGTGTTTAACATCCTGTTACCTATTGATCTTTGCTCAATTATGCTTTTGTGTCGTATCCCTACAGTAATGAAAAAGAATCTTTGTATGAAGATGCAGCAGTAGTTGAGTTCTTTGGGTGTGGAGCTGCAAACCCCAGAGGAGCAATCTTCAGTAATTTGTTTGAAAATTAGCTTTGATTACTGCACTGATGATTTACCTGTGCAGGTTTTGGTGGCAGAGCAAGGAAAGACGGGAATATACTGGAAATGCAGAGGATGTACGCCACATCTCACCAGATATTAGAGTGGTTTGTGTGTGTTTGACGGGGAGCAAGACAGTCAACACGGGTTGCTTTCAGTCACTCGTCAGTAAGGCCTCGTGTTCTTTGTGTCTCATTCTGTTGGTTATTAAAGAGTTTTTCTGTGTGTTGTTGGGTTATTCAGCAGAAGTCTGGGTTTAATGTATGTGATTACCTACACCTGTCTGGGCCATCCACCTGTTTACCTAATTTTCTGAGCAGGTGACATTCTGATTTTATCAATCTGATTATCCTGCTAGATTTTTCCTGCATTACAAACACTCTCTTTTCATTTCCTGTTATTATATGTCCTTATATGGTTTGGAAGTTGCTACCTCTCCATGATAAGACAGTGGATGAAATGTATATTTGTTCAACACAAAAACACAGAGATATTCTTCATTTTACAGAAATCCCCTCTCTTGAGAGGAAACTATTGAAGCATGTGTTTATTAAGTACTATTACCATCCAACCTGTCCAGAAATGGCTTTAGAAAGAGAGTTTGCTCTAAAAACAATAATGTAATGTGAACACTGATAACACAATATGTTCACGAGAGTTTAACCCTAAAACAGGCAATGTGCACCACAAGATACAGTTGAAGTCAGAAGTTTACATACACTTAGGTTGAAGTCATTAAAACTCATTTTTAACCACTCCACAAATTTCATATTAGCAAACTATAGTTTTGGCAAGTCGTTTAGGACATCTACTTCATCCATGACATGAGTAATTTTTCCAACAATTGTTTACAGACAGATCGTTTAACTTTTAATTGAATATATCACAATTCCAGTGGTTCAGAAGTTTAGATAAACAGCTTGAAAAATTCCAGAATATTATGCCAAGGCTTTAGACAATTAGCCAATTAGCTTTTGATAGGCTAATTAGAGTCAATTGGAGGTGTACCTGTGGATGTAATTTAAGGCCTACCCTACCTCCAAATTCAGTGCATCTTTACTTGATAGCTTGGGAAAATCAAAAGAAATCAGCCAAGTCCTCAGAAAAAATTGTGGACCTCCATATGTCTGGTTCATCCTTGGAAACAATTTCCAAATGCCTGAAGGTACCATGTACCAGCTGTTCAAACAATAGTATGCAAGTGTATATACACCATGGGACCACACAGCCATCATACCGTTCAGGATGAAGACGCATTTTGTCTCCTAGAGATGAATGTAGTTTGGTGCAAAAAGGGCAAATCAATCCCAGAACAACAGTAAAGGACCTTGTGAAGATGCTGGAGGAAACAGGTAGACAAGTACCTATATTCACAGTAAAAAAAAAAAGTCCACTACTGACATAACCTGAAAAGCTGCTCAGCAAGGAAGAAGCCACTGCTCAAAAACCACCATAAAAAAGCCAGACTACAGTTTGCAAGTGCACATGGTGACAAAGATTTTACTTTTTGGAGAAATGTCCTCTGGTCTGATGAAACAAAAATGTGACTGTTTGGCCATAAAGACCATTGTTATGTTTGGAAGAAAAAGGGTGAGGCTTGCAAATTAAGTAATTTGATGGTCATGATTTTATTTAGCCCATTTAGAAGTATGCATGTACCCTGAGATACGTTGTCAGATTAAGGGGAAAAAAAGAGTTAATCCACAATATTACATATACACATTTATTACACTTACACATGTCACACATGCAACCTTGAAGGGAAACTTTTCTCAGTTTTGTTACACACAGTGCTGGCTTGTAATTGATTACATGTAATCTGAATTAGGTAATCAGATTACAAAATTCAAGTACTTATAATTGGATTCATTTTTAAATATTTTTATTTGGAGTACAGTTATTTTTTATGTATTACATGATTACATATTAAGAAGGCTACGGCAGTAAATTGTTAATTTATTGATCACCCTAATTGTTCTCCTTTTTTTTTTTTTTTTTCAATCTTTTGCATTTTTCATTCTAAATCAGCATACCACTGATATACCTAGCAACATCATTGCTGTTGAATTCATTCATTTATAATAATTTTATGTTGATTTTATGACCAATGAGTGTTCGTAATGTTATATTGTTTTATGCACTTAAAATGAACTTGATGTCTCGGTGTTTTGAATTATAAATTTTGGCCATGCACTGTCATTGCTGTTAGATTCTTGTAATGTTTAATGCATTTTAAAAAATGTCATAAGGAGCTCTTTTTGTGAGGCTTTGTTTGTAATAAAGAATTTAGTACATTTTCTTTCTTATTGTACTTTTATGTTAATTAATTTATTAAATTACATATGTGGTGACAAAGATAATTTTTTGTGTAATATGAACCAGTTGGTGACGTAAAGTGAGTCAGTATCTGATTACAATTCACAAGTAATCTTTCCAGCTCTGCTTACACACACACACACACACACACACACACTTGATCACAGTTACTGAAATACATTTTTAAATGCTTTAAATTTAGGACAAATGTCTATTTTATCAGTGTGGTATTTGGGTCAAACGAAAAGAAAACGCATCTTAAATCTACATTTTATTTAAATCTCTCTCTGTCTCTCTCTGTCTCTAGCTCTCTGGAGGATGTGAGTTGACAGTAGTCATGCAGGATTACGTGTCAGGCATTGCATCTGAGCTCAGTATCCAGACTGGTCAGACCGTGGAGCTGTTAGAGCGGCACAGTGAGCGCCCGGGCTGGTGTCTGGTGCGGACCACAGATCGAACCCCTCCTCAGGAGGGACTGGTTCCCAGCAATGCTCTGTGTATCTCTCACTCTCGCAGCAGTGTGGAGATGGACTGCTTTTTCCCAGCAGGCAAAGGTAAGAGCAGGTTTCACTGCATTCATTAATAATGCTCTGTTGCTTTACTCGGTTTATCAGGTCATTAACATATGTATTTTGCATGTAACCATTGCCTCATCTACTGTATATTATGAGGGACCAAACAGGAAATGGTTAAATAAATTCTGAATATCCAGTTCCCTGTCTGTCGCTCACAAGAAGCGACACTAGGGGTCTCTCTTGAGCACTGAATATACCTTTGATCTATGAAAAAGGCCGATGAGTAGTTGGCAGACCGAATTTGCACGTCCCGCCCCGGACATACGGGTATAAAGGCGGGGAAATGCATCTGTTCCATTCAGAAAATTTTCTTCGGAGCCGATAGTCATGTATGCAGCAAGCTGCGAGTCACACACCTGTTCCTCTACGAGAACAGGGTCCGCAATTCAGCTGAGGAATTCGCCAACCCAATCCACTGTGGGTACTCAGATCGACCCTGTACTGGAATAGGCGCTCCACAGATCAGGGCTCCTACATGGACTTTCCCCCTGTGTGTATTTTCTGCGGTACGGTCCCCTAACGAGCTGACTCGCGTCTCCCTTGGGCAGTTCCCACTGCCCCCCGATCGCCGTGTCTGTAGAAACTCCTCCCTCCGGGATTACGGATGTAATCTCCATTCCCTGATGGAGGGAACGAGACGTTGTGACCTCCCGGCCATGTCGCTGAGCCGAGCCACTGTTGTGGCCGGACCATTTCCGGCTCCTCAGAAGAATCCTGAATGAAACAGATGCATTTCCCCACCTTTATACCCGTATGTCCGGGAGCGGGAACTTTTTTCATAGATCAGAGGTATATTTACTTGCTCATTTAACTGTCGTATATAAGCAATATCACACTCGCAATCATGCTATATGTCTGTAATTACCCCGGGCGAATCAGAGCAGTGGAGGGCCATATCACACTCTTGCTTATGTGATGTTGCTTATATACAACAGTTCAATGAACAAGTATATTTTAAAAAAATTAGGAAAAATACAGTCACAAAAAACGCATATGTGCATGGAACTACTTTCATACATGATGGATCAGACCAAATGATGCACACATTGCTTTGGGTAAGTCAGCGAGTGGTGTCCAGTTTTCAGAAGTGTAGTTATAAACAATAATAAATGTAGTTATTTTGCATTTATTTATTTTTGCATAATTGTATTGCATTTTTAATGCTTTTTTCAGTGTGGTCAAATAGTTGATTTTACTTCCAGCTCATTTGTCACACTAAAATGCAATTCCAGTCAAACATTTGGACACTCTATCAATTCTTTATTTTTACTATTTTCCACATTTTTTAATAATAGTGACGTCATCAAAACTCTCAAAAATAGAAGTATGGGAATCAAATAGTGACCAAAAATGGCAAACGATTCAAGACTATCTTACATTTGTACCACACTACACTACAGCACTCACACTGACACCACCACTTGTGTCCTCTAGAGTGCTCTATAACTCAAGTCTTGTGACTTGTCACTCATATCATGTGTCAGATAGAGCTCCTGATATGATTGACAGCTCTAAATACATGACCTGAATGAAGTTTGGTACAGAATGACCTGTCTCTTTTCAGTAAACCGTACACAAATGATGCAATACACTTGATGTTTATTTACAGAGTCATCATTAGTGCTCTCGGTTAGAGGTCGACCGATATTGTTTTTTTCAGGCCGATGCCGATCTTTTGAAATCTGGGTCGGCCGGTGGCCGATTAATGCTGCCGATTTAATTTGGCCGATATTTGGCCGATATGTGCTTGTTTTTAACCTCTTATTTGAACCTTTTATTTGAAAGATAAAATGTAACAAATAATTACTTAAGATAGACAAAATTTCTCAACAAATACATTTATTGACACTTGACCAATCTGCACTTGTACACTTAAATTAAAAATGTATAATGTAAAAACATATTTTATAAATAATGTATAACAAATACAGTAGGTACGGAAAGTATTCAGACCCCCTTAAATTTTTCACTCTTTGTTATATTGCAGCCATTTGCTAAAATCATTTAAGTTAATTTTTTGTCCTCATTATTGTACACACAGCACCCCATATTGACAGAAAAACACAGAATTGTTGACATTTTTGCACATTTATTAAAAAAGAAAAACTGAAATATCACATGGTCCTAAGTATTCAGACCCTTTGTTCAGTATTTAGTAGAAGCACCCTTTTGATCTAATACAGCCATGAGTCTTTTTGGGAAAGATGCAACAAGTTTTTCACATCTGGATTTGGGTATGCTCTGCCATTCCTCCTTGCAGATCCTCTCCAGTTCTGTCAGGTTGGATGGCAAACGTTGATGGACAGCCATTTTCAGGTTTCTTTAGAGATGCTCAATTGGGTTTAAGTCAGGGCTCTGGCTGGGCCGTTCAAGAACAGTCACAGAGTTGTTGTGAAGCCACTCCTTCGTTATTTTAGCGGTGTGCTTAGGGTCATTGTCTTGTTGGAAGGTGAACCTTCGGCCCAGTCTGAGGTCCAGAGCACTCTGGAGAAGGTTTTCGTCCAGGATATCCCTGTACTTGGCCACATTCATCTTTCCCTTGATTGCAACCAGTCGTCCTGTCCCTGCAGCTGAAAAACACCCCCACAGCATGATGCTGCCACCACCATGCTTCACTGTTGAGACTGTCTTGGACAGGTGATGAGCAGTGCCTGGTTTTCTCCACACATACCGCTTAGAATTAAGGCCAAAAAGTCCTATCTTGGTCTCATCAGACCAGAGAATCTTATTTATCACCATCTTGGAGTCCTTCAGGTGTTTTTTAGCAAACTCCATGCGAGCTTTCATGTGTCTTGCACTGAGGAGAGGCTTCCGTCAGGCCACTCTGCCATAAAGCCCTGACTGGTGGATGGCTGCAGTGATGGTTGACTTACTACAACTTTCTCCCATCTCCCGACTGCATCTCTGGAGCTCAGCCACAGTGATCTTTGGGTTCTTCTTTACCTCTCTCACCAAGGCTCTTCTCCCCCGATAGCTCAGTTTGGCCAGACGGCCAGCTCTTGGAAGGGTTCTGGTCGTCCCAAACGTCTTCCATTTAAGGATTATGGAGGCCACTGTGCTCTTATGAACCTTAAGGGCAGCAGAAATTTTTTTGTAACCTTGGCCAGATCTGTGCCTTGCCACAATTCTGTCTCTGAGCTCTTCAGGCAGTTCCTTTGACCTCATGATTCTCATTTGCTCTGACATGCACTGTGAGCTCTAAGGTCTTATATAGACAGGTGTGTGGCTTTCCTAATCAAGTCCAATCAGTATAATCAAACACAGCTGGACTCAATTGAAGGTGTAGAACCATCTCAAGGATGATCAGAAGAAATGGACAGCACCTGAGTTAAATATATGAGTGTCACAGCAAAGGGTCTGAATACTTAGGACCATGTGATAGTTCAGTTTTTCTTTTTTAATAAATTTGCAAAAATGTCAACAATTCTGTGTTTTTCTGTCAATATGGGGTGCTGGGTGTACAATAATGAGGAAAAAAATGAACTTAAATGATTTTAGCAAATGGCTGTAATATAACGAAGAGTGAAAAATGTAAGGGGGTCTGAATACTTTCCGTAAATAAACAAAGCAGGTGTTACGAACTGCTCCAAGACACGAAGGTTGAGATCCAAATGCAGCTTTAATTAAGGGGCAATCCAAACACGTAATCCAATATTCAGAGCATCCAAGAGAAGCACAGGCATAACTAGGGATGGGTATCGTTAAGGTTTTAATGGTATTACTACTCTTACCGATACTTCTTATCTATCCGGTACTTCAACGGTATTCTTAACGGTTCTTTTTGTTATATATATATATACATATATATATATATATATATATATATATATATATATATTACACAAAGATAAACGTTATATAGGCACAGTGATTTAATTTCAGGAAGGTCTACTAACATTACTGTTCAGGTGTGGTCTAAAAAGAAATCTAATAAAGTAATCAATTGTAAAATAACACTGCATAGTTTATCATAGATAGATTAATGCTTATTAATGCAGAAGTTATTCATTCAAGAGCTGCAAGTGATTTTCTCTTTGCCTTTTGTTGTTTGATTCGCAGTAAGGGCTCAATCGTCAGCATGTTGATTATACAGCTTCCCCTTTAAGACCGAGTTCAGATCTAATAGACTCCTGATGCAGCATATTTTCTCCCAACTATTTCCATAACTACGTCCATTTAACTCTTTCCCCGCCAGCGTTTTTAAAAAAATTGCCAGCCACCACCAGGGTTTTTGACGATTTTCGCTAAATTTTAATGGCCCGCAGAATATTTTCTTCCATGAATATATGAAGATGCTATATATCAAAATAAAGATCTGAGCCTCTGCTTTTAGGCAACAAAAAAAACGATTTTATTTTATCTTCATTTGTTCTTTTTTTATTGCCACTTGAACAGAGGTAGGTTTTGTCAAAAACAACATTTCGGACAAAAAGCTGAGAAAAAGGCATTTTTATCAAACAAGTGCTTTAGTATTAGTATGGTGTTCCACTTCATGTTTGAGACGATCGCAGTCTGTTTCTTTGATCAAAGAGTTGCGTACTCTTTCAAAACTTGCGCGCGGGTCTTCCTTACCGTATACCACCTAAAACACGGATACCCGGAAAATTCCGTGTTTGGCGGGGAAGCGTTTTTTCATAAAACCCGGAAAATTCTGTGTTTGGCGGGGAAAGAGTTAAGACATAAACTGTGTTTAAGTGAATCTCCAAGCCGGTCGTTTTGACATATTTTTGTGTATATTTGATCGTTTAGACGAGCACATGAAACCCAAAGTAGCCTATACTTTGCTTGTCTCGTTTCAGTCTTTATCGGAGCGCGCCGCCTTGGGAACGGTATCTCTTGCGCTCTTTTTATTATTATACGCGTCCCGCAATTTAGCAACAGTAGCTAGACTGCATTTTACAACAATCACCGATCGTGCTGATTCTGACGTTAAGTTTGAGTTTTAGGGAGAAATGTCAGTACACCGCTGTGAAGGGAAGGAAGTTGTGCTAGACAGAATGCGGCTTATGTATAAATTTTATTTTTATAATCTTTGGAAGGCGAAATCTAAAATAAAATCAGACTAATATCACAGATCTAAAGTGTAAACAGGCTACCTTTTGAATGTTTAGTTCTGTCACTCATTAAGCAGGGCTCTTGTTGTGCTCGCTGTGCGCGAGATCTCTCTCTCTCTCTGACTGCGAATAGCTAAATTGCATCACAGACGAATGGTTTCATATTATTATACATAGAAATGGCTGGCGAGATAAAATAACTTTCTCTTTATAGCAATAATAAATGTATTTTCTTAATTTCTCCAGTGCCGACAGCAGAACCGATAACGTCCGAGCTTACCAAAGCCAGTCCTTCAATAGCCTATTGTGCGTTGGTATCTTTTTTATTACTTATTTCTCTGCATTGATTGACAACCCTCTCAAATATAAGACACACAAACAGAACAAATAAAAGTCTCAGATTTACTGTCTGTAATTGCAAAATTCTTGCTTACTTATTGTGACATGATAGCAACCCTTCTGCTGTGATAATGCAACTTCAAATACGCTATCAATGTCCAAAGTAGCCGAACGTCATGTCACGTTTTTTCTCGAAGTTGGCAGTAACATATCAAAAGTTTTTAATTAAATATAAAGAAGTTATAAAAATTAAATCCTTACCTTTTTCTCCAAGGAACTTGGTCCTTCCTCACTCTGCTGGAAAATGACTCTAGGGGCAGTGTGCGTCCAACACGTGTTCCACAACAACACTAGGCTGCCCACAGATGCGCCTGCCTAATAATCGGCTTGATATACTTGGATATTGGCCGATGCCGATTATGTTAAAAAATTTAAAAAATCGGCCGATTAATCGGTCGACCTCTATTCTCGGTATAGAGAGCTGTTCACCAGAGATGATCTGAGATTGTTGTCAAATGTTGTGTAGTTTAGGTTATCATGATGTCCATCTCCGGTGTTCATTAAACTGCACAGAAGATCTGCTTTGATTCCTGCAACTTTAGAAGAGTCCGACACACTACCTTGATAGATTAATTTAAAGATGACAGGAAATGGCAGTCGCTTCATGTTTAACTTCTATAATCTGACATATTTTATAGTGAAACACTGTTCTAAAAAATGTAGAGTGAGATTCTCTCCATCAGGATTTGATTGGATTGTGGAAAGCATAACATGTGAAGATAGGACGTTATTATCAGAACATTTGTTTCAGAAGTGGAGGAAGGTATTGAATTTTAATGATATATAACGAAAACAAACTTTTATTTCCCTTTAGAATAATGTGCACTGATGAGACATAAGTTTCCATTGTGTTCATTGACAGATACCATAGTAAAAAATGTAATCTTGCAGCAGGTGTATCTACTAACTGACTATGGATTTTACAGAGCGTTTTAAGTGCTTATTTATTTATTATACATACAGTATATTGTATATCTCCTTGGCCAATAATTGTGATGGTCCGTTTGTGAAGTCTTAGACATCAAACCATGATAATGAAGTATCCTTACTCTTTCTTGACTTCCTACATATCAGAAATAGTATAATTGTTGTAATCAGTAATTCATGTGTTGTCAGGTATGCAGTTTATGAAATGAAAGCAGGTCAGAGTGTCAGCATTATTAAAATTTTTCTGAAATGATTTTCAACAATGAAGAGTGAAATTAAATTTAAGTTTTCTGATGTGGAACATTACGTTTTCCTTATTTCTCCTGTTATTATATCCAACCAGCTAATATTTTTAATATATTTTACATGATTGTCACAACCATTATGCACATTTTACACCTCTATTCTCATTACCGCTATGTGAAAATATTACTATATTATACACTGCCTGGACAAAAAGTTTTTTGTATACTCTAATGTTTCATTGGACCGCCTTTAACTTTGATTATATGGTGCACATTAGTTGTGGCATATTTTCGACAACCTTAAGCAACGTGATAACATTTATTTCCATCCAGAGTTGCATTAATTGTTGCCCGAGATCTTGTATTGATGACGGAAGAGTCGAACCACTCCGTAAAGTCTTCTCCAGCACGTCCCAAAGACTTCAAATGAAGTTAAGGTCATGTTCCCAGAACCACTCTTTCAAAATTTGACCTTTGAATCTTGGCATTGTCATCCTGAAAAATGGCTGAGCTGTCAGGGAATAAATAATCCATTGATGGGATAACCTGGTCATTCAGTACATTCAGGTAGTCAGCTGACATCATTTATTGCAGCATAACGTTGCTGAGCTTAGACCTGAACAACTGAAGCAACTCCAGATCATAAAACTGCCTCCAGAGACTTGTACAGTGGACACTATGCATAACGGGTGCATTGCTTCATGCGCTTCCCTTCTTACCCTGACGCACCCATCGCTTTGGCATAGAGTAAATCTGGACTCATCAGACCACATTACCTTTTTCCATTGCTCCACAGTCCAATCTTTATGCTCCCTAGTAAACTGAAGTTGTTTTTTTTCTGATTAGCCTCACTAACAAGTGGCTTTCTTGTGGCCACACAGCTGTTGAATCTCAATCCTATAAGTTCTCGTCACATTGTGCGTGTGGAAATGCTCTTACTTTCACAAAATGAACATAGCCGTGAGTTTTTTACAATGTGACTTCAAGTGTTTTAGTGATCTCCGATAATGATCATTCAAGATTTCTTTGACCACATTTCTTTCATGAAGCTGATGGTTCACCACTATCCTTCCAGGTTTTAATAATTTGTCAGACAGTTCTTAACCCAATTCCAGTAATTTCAGCTATCTCCTTAGTTATTTTCTTTACTGGATGCAGGCCCATAATTTGCCCTTTCTGAAACACAGTAACATCTTTTCCATGACTGCAGGATACATCTTCTGACATGAGAAGCTACACACTGCATCAGTTAGGGTCAAAAGAATTGTTGCCAGCTGAAACATATTAATCACTGCAATAATGATCCAATCATAGGCTCTTCGGTATCTGCTTATTTAAAGCCAAACTTTTTTTTTTTTTTGGCCAGGTAGTGTATATTAATATATTGTGATGTATTTATACATCATAGTAGTACTCCCTTGGAACTGCCATTCATTTTCTAGATTTTAATAAATAAATAAAAAATCTTTATACAAAATCAACTTTAATGCAGAAAAAAAATACAGTTACAGTATTGAGAATCATCATTGAAAACAATGGCAATGGTCAAAGTAAAACATCCAGATGCGTTACAGTAATGATAATTGGGAGGTAAAATGTGCTTACAGTAAGTGTCCCAAAAATAATGTCACAATTTATATATAAATAAATGTATATATAAATATATACATTTTAGTTGTGTCCAAACTTGGTATAATACATAATTGAGCAAACTGTATGACTCATCTTAACAGTTTCTCTATCAGTGAATTCTTGTGTCTCTTGACTGTGAGCTTTAGTTTAATCATGTGTGCTTTCAGTGAGTGAGAGCCTTTTAATATTTGGTTTATTTTAGTGTCTGATTTTCATAGCTCCTCCCCTCTGCTCTGGTTGGATGGCGTGCGTAAAGTAATTAATATTAAGATTCTGCTGCAAAATGCAAAAACAGTTAATACAAAGAAAACCTAGCAGAGCGGATCATTATGGAAATTGCAGCATCTGCAACATAATAGTTCTGTTACACCTGTACAAATAGGTTAGTTGTCTATTTAAAATCCTTAATGCTTATATAAGGCCTATACAGTGTATGTTCTTCGGTGTTAAAAAACTTTCTCCTATCCCAGCTTGTTTTACATAGTGAACTATGTAAACCATTTGTAAGTAGATTTTTCAGAAAATTTTAAACATTTTTAAAACAAAATATTGGGGTGTTTTTTGTGAATCCTGACCAGCCTGACACAGCAGCATTGGCTCAAACAGTTGTGTTAGTTGGGGGTGGGACAATTTGTTTGTTCAACTAATGGAGGATGGAGGGTGTTTCGGAAATCTGTTTGAAAACATTTATTTTTACTGTTCTGTTTGATGGCGCTAGTGCAGCAGTATTTTCATGCTTCAACTTTAAAGACAAATATTATATATGCTGTATATAAATGTGAAACAAACTATATGAATAAGGGGTATACATATTAAACAAAAACTGACAAAGCTTCACATATATATTTAGAGACTTTTGACAATGTTTTTAAATAAAATATTACTTCTGTTCAAAGGGTGCCAAGCTATGTTTTCTTCTGCCCATTTACATTTTATACATACGATATTTAACACAAGTAATATATACATTCATAAATTACATATCTGATAAAAAAATAACTCCCCAATTATATCCAAAACATTTTTGTACAAATACATTGATAAAACAGATGTAGTTTCATCTCAGTCACCCTAATTCATGAATCCATTTTACAAGGGACTGTAGTGTCAAGCAAAGAGTTCTGACTCTGAAATCTGATTGGATGAACCATTTTCAAAGTCTTTTAAACAAAGACTCTTGAGGTTACACACTCACTACTAGGTGTTAAAGTTACATGATTTGCTCCTAAACTACATTTGGTGACTATATCTGTCAGTCAGCTGGTCTCTTCCTGTCTAAGTGGCAGTTCTTTTGTCAAGAATAAGTGGCAATGTGGACCAGGCTTGATGCTGAAGCATAAACGTCTGGCTACTTGAGAGTGTTGTGTTTGTGTCAGCAGGAAGAACACAAGTAATTTGTGTTATGTCTTAACTGAATGTGATCTTAATAGAAAATGGCTTTTATATAGTCAGTTAGTAGATCTCTTTGACCTCTGTTTTGTTTGTAAGATAGAAACATAAGTGCTCTTTGTATTGGCCCAGTGAGATGTGATTCCAGTCATTCCAAGCGTTCGGTATTGCGACACACAACAGGTGAATCCATCCAGAGGTGCAAAAACCATACATGCAAGGTATGGAACGCATAGGGGTGCCAAGTAAAGGGGGGGCGCCAGTAGCTCATTAAAAGGAGCACAATCCCCCATGCTCTCACACCTCCCCACCAGCTCAGCTCATGTTATCTGCATGGGAATGTGAGTTCCTTTTCATGGCATTTCATGACATTTCATGCTAAGAGAAGATATCAAACAGAGACTGAGACAGAGAGAGAGAGTATGGACCTATGTGCAGTCCTGTAAGTACACTAGAGCTGGACACATTATCATGGGCTCATTATCATATCCAACACTCTGACTGCAGCATTTGTGAGGACAGAAAGTGAAACATGAGACACACAGAGAGCATTTGTGCTGCTCCGCCCCTCTTGTTGCTGTGACTGTAAAGTCAGGCTGAATTGCGAGTAATCACTCAGTGACGTGGGGAACATCGCTCTGGTGTGAGACATGTGTCTCTGAGAGGTCATGAGGAGTGATACAGGTGCGCACCTCTGTTGCGGCTGGATACTCGCAAAGTGCTGCTGCTGTTGTCCTGTAACAGGTGGGTTTCATACACATGGACTTGGAGCACCAGTTTGCTGTACAACTATGGCTTTGTACAAAATATGTAGCCTATATATATATGATTTGCATGGAGTGTGTGAACTGTTTATGTGTTCTGATCTCTGCCTTGGTTGTTGATTTATAACATCAGTTTTTTTTTTCTGTTAACAAAGATTTTAGGTTTATATTTGGGTGTTTCTTCAACTTTATGCACTTTTAGCACTGTGAACGTCTAGAAAGTAAAGTCTTGTTAAAAGATTTTGCACACTCTAGCTAGTTTATTTGAATTTGTCTACTCACAATGTCCAACAGTGTTCATGTTCATGCATCACCAGAGATGTTTGTCATTTTTCTGAAAGTCATGAAAATATCCCCCACAGTGTGATTTCAAGCACATCTCAAATTCTATATTGAGTTTAATAGAGTTCTGTGCTGGAAATGCTGCTGATGGAAATGCCATTTTTAACATTTTTCAAATACAATAGTTCAAATACAGATTCCTTTGTCTTGCTAAGGCTAATTTCATAGCTAACATTTTATGTATCTTATAAACAATTCAAACATATTTTCACACTTTTTGTGTAATTTAGCAAAGCTTGATTGGAATTGACTAAAATATTTTGCTCACAAGTGATATTTCCCTTGATTTTTCTTCAAACATAACTCTTCTTATATTTCATCTCAAGCATGCTCTTTACTGACATTTTTGTTGACTTGGTTAAGAAGTACACTAACTTTTGAAAATTGGCCGAATGGATTGGTGTCGGGAAAATTACGTCACAACTGTAATAGAAAATAATAATAATAATTTTTGCATGATAAATATTAAAATGGTTTGTTTATTTCACTCTTTGTTTAGATGATCATAGTTTTAAACATGTTATAAATTCTATTTTTATAATGGATTTTCATAATTTACATATTATGAAATGGTTTGGTGCTTTTTTCAATACCTGGTATACATTTTCTATCATACTATCAGCACAACATCCATGTCTGTCAATTATTTGATACAGAGTGCATTAAATGTCAACATTTTTCTCTGGGCCTCATTCATTAAACTTTCTTAAATATATGAGGAAATTTGGTGTAATTTGCACTTAAAATTGACCTTCCCGAAAACTTTCCTCCGAATTCACGAACACTTCGTACTCCCCAGATTTTTTAGTAAAATATGTGGATGTTAATGAAGTCCAAACATTCGTAAAGAGGGGGCATGTGCACGTTTATTCACAATTATCACAATTCACACCCATGAAACCATATGAAAGGCATCAGACTTGCTAGTAAATGCTGTTAACATCTATACATAACAGTAATGCAGTCATTTTTTGAAGTGCATTCACATAGCAAAATTTTGATTTAGCAAGCACAATAATGTCTCAAAGAAAGTGAGGACTTACTGTCATTGCATGTTTTTGCATACGCACCTGCCTATGCATATGCGTTAATTTATGGTTTTAACAGCATTAGCATTGACCATAGGTTATCATCTGAACGTGATTTACAGATGACTATTAAATTATGAAACATAAATTATAGAGCACTGTAAAGAGATTAAGGGAAAGGAGGAGGTGAAAACCGGCTTGACAATATAAATAATAGTTTAATGAAGAAATAAACCAAAAGACACAAACACACATGACGGTCAGCTGCCCGTAAATGATCTCTCTCTGAATCACCACCCAGCTCCGCCCTCCGCCCTGTCACAAGCACATAACAAATAAAACCTTTTTTTTATTTTTTATATCCAATCAGTCATGTTAAGGGCATTAATTTCTTTGAGATAAATCGAGCACTTCTTCTGGACAAATTATAATTTGAAAAATTAAATACAAGCAGTAAAGAAAATATTCGAAATAATCATAGGTTGAAAAATAAAAAAATTATGTTATTTGTTTTTAAAGGTTAATTTCACAAATTTAATTATTAGTAAATGTTTTCATTACTTATTTAATTTCACTTCTATCAAAATGTAATCATGAGAGTTTTCTTGAAAGAACACGTTGGGATTACTTACACACGATTTTCACAGGAGCAGTTGTAAATTTAGTTCATCTAACGTTTTGATCATACAAAAACTTTACATCAGATCGGCTTTATGAACAATTTACACTCAAATGAGTTCTGCTCTTGTTCATGTATGAGATCCTGTGTATCTACAGCCAATCTTGCACACTTTTACATACTGTTTTCAAAACTGTAGGACAGTAAAATAAACTGGATTAAACAGAAATATGCTTAATTTCTACCATAATTTGTAGGAGTGTAAATATTTGCAATTGACAAATATTCAATTTGATTACGATGCGCGTGAAATCTCAAATTTGTTCACAATTCGATTTGTTTCAATTATAACGATTATTTTTTATATATTTTGTTTATGACGCAAAAATATTTAAAGATTTTACCTAACATTCTTAATTTAGATAGTACAGACATGCACCAGACTTGAGCACAATAGAGTCACAGATGCATTTACGACCAAGGAGGTTTGACTTATATTTGTGGCTGCATATATAAACAGAAAAATTATTTTACATGCATTATAGATATGAATGATATGTTACATACATGATATTGTGCATATAGATATGTTATATTATATCATATTGAAGAACAATCAGAAAAGATTTGTAAAACAATCAAATGTATAGCAATTAGTAACACCTACCAAAACTGGATTCTCTTTTAGAGGATGACTTACTCAGCTGTTTAGCTTTATCAAGTTGTAACCATCTACACAAATGGAGCCACATTTGTAATGATTGTGTTATGAAAACCTAACTAACAGAGCAGTTAGACTGGTAGCGTGAGGAAAAGGAGGTGAAAGAGAAAGAGTACATACTGTATGTAAGATGGAAGTGCTGTATCCATGCATGTATGCATACTGAATCATTACATAATACATATATATATATATATATATATATATATATATATATATATATATATATATATATATATATATATATATATATATATCACATATACAGGTGCTGGTCATATAATTAGAATTAATGATTTATTTCAGTATTCCATTCAAAAAGTGAAACTTGGATAATGTATACATTCATTCCACACAGACTGATATATTTCAAGTGTTCATTCCTTTTAATTTTGATGATTATAACTGACAACTAATGAAAAACCCCAAAATCAGCATCTCAGAAAATTTGAATATTGTGAAAAGGTTCAATATTGAAGACACCGGGTGCCACACTCTAATCAGCTAATTAACTCAAAACACCTGCAAAGGCCTTTAAATGGTCTCTCAGTCTAGTTCTGTAGGCTACACAATCATGGGGAAGACTGCTGACTTGACAGCTGTCCAAAAGACGACCATTGACACCTTGCACAAGGAGGGCAAGACACAAAAGGTCATTGCTAAAGAGGCTGGCTGTTCACAGAGCTCTGTGTCCAAGCACATTAATGGAGAAGCGAAGGGAAGGAAAAGATGTGGTAGAATAAAGTGTACAAGCAATAGGGATAACCGCACCCTGGAGAGGATTGTGAAACAAAACCCATTCAAAAATGTGGGGGAGATTCACAAAGAGTGGACTGCAGCTGGAGTAAGTGCTTCAAGAACCACCACGCACAGTCGTATGCAAGACATGGGTTTCAGCTGTCGCATTCCTTGTGTCAAGCCACTCTTGAACAAGACACAGCGTCAGAAGCGTCTCGCCTGGGCTAAAGACCTAAAGGACTGGAGTGGTCCAAAGTTATGTTCTCTGATAAAAGTAAATTTGGCATTTCCTTTGGAAATCAAGGTCCCAGAGTCTGGAGGAAGAGAGGAGAGGCACAGAATCCACGTTGCAACGAGACGTTGTGTCCTCCCGGCCACATTGCTGAACCGAGCCACTGTTACGGCCGAACCTCATTGTCGGCTCCTCAGGCAAAATCCTGAATGAACAGACGCATTTCCCTCCCTTTATACCCATAAGTCCAGGGGCAGGACATGCAAATTCTGTCTGCCAATTTCTCATTGGCCTTTTCTCATGTTCAGAGATGCGCCAGGCTCTCAAGAGAGACCCCTAGTGTCGCTTCTTCGAGACAACGTCTCGTTCCCTCCATCAGGGAACGGAGGTTACAACAGTAACCTAGACATTCATATTGTAAGCAATATCACACGAGCAAGAGTGCGATATGGCCTTGTGATGAGCCTTAATGCAGAAGTTGTTCATTAAAAGCAGTTTAAAGCTATTTCTTAGCTTTAGTAGTTTAGTAGTAATACAAGTGATCACGGAGCGCTGTTCTATGTAAACACTGACTGACGCAGATTCGCTTCACATCATCAACTGCTCATATTACACACAAAAAGGATCTTTTGCCACCACCTGGTGGCTAACATATGTAAATAAAAAAATACATGTAAAACAAAAGACAAACTATATCTCTTAACGCATCTGCACTGCTCATACACTTTAGTTTAGAAAAGGACGAACTCAAGCGGAGTGATACACACACAGTTAAGCGTCCTGATGGTGTCAGACCATCAATGCTCACGTCTCTCGTCCAATCAGATTCGAGGACCAAAACTGTTGTATATTCATTTTTAAACAACATAACACTATATTTTTTTGTCTGTTAGTAAAACAAATAGGTTGGAATCTACTCTTTGAGAGCTTTTCAACAACATTTGACACATGGCTATTTGAAGAGCTATATTTTTTATATAAATTATCAAAAATTGTACACTGATTTGTCTGCAAATTTCAAAGCACTTGTTTATTTTGTGTTGGTCAAGACTGTAATTATTAATATTTTTACAATTTTTTAATTTTTTTTTGCCGGGCCCATCCGAGCTTATTGGGTCAGATAATAATTGTATATTATTCCATATTATTGTATGTTCTATAATTGTAATTGTAATAACAGTATGTTTTTTTACAGTCATATTGGAAAAAAGGGCACTGATACAGTAATGAAAATCATCATTGACAACAATGGGAATGGTAAAATGCCCGAAGTAGAGGTCGACTGATATATCGGATTTACTGATTAATCAGTGCCGATAATTGCTTTTTGAACTGTCTGTTATTGCCAAAAATCAACACAGATATTTGCTGGTAGTTTTGTTTATTAGTTTGTTAGTTTGGTTTTTGTTCATTTATGTTCATTCGTGGACTCAAAATTAGAGTCCCCATTGCATTTCACACTTGTTTATAGTTAAAAGTCCCGCATTATGCACCAAATCTTATTTTTTCCTGATTATTGTTTGGATTTTGGTTGCATAATAAACTGCATCCAAGATTTTATTCATTTTGGATTCTTGTAGCCTCTATGCCTGTGCCTGTCACAGAAAAAAAGATTAAGAAATATTTTTTAGCATTCAATAAATCTATTTACCATCCCCGAGTTTAAACAACTATACCACACCATTCCAGAGTGATTCCAAACTCTGATCAAAGTCTATTCTTTCTAGATAGAATTTACAAAGATGTTCTCTGAATGGTATTTACTGTTGTGTCCAGCAAATTACCTTTTTTGTGGCTCTTTTGGCAAGTGTAAAGAGCATCACCCATGTTATGGGTTAATTATGAAAGTGATCTGTTAATGAGTAGCCTGGTTTGTCTGTCCATGGCTGTTGTTGAACACAAATCCTACAGTCTTTGAAGACCAAATTAGTTAAAATCCTATGTTTATCAGAGCAGCTTTACTGGATATTTGAAGACAGCTCTCAGGGAGAGATAATATGGGAACGTGAGAATTATTTTCTAATTTTTTTCCCCACTGATTTCTGGACAATTTTACGCTGCAGTAATGTACAGTCAGCACAAATGTAGCATGTCAGATGCGAGAGGAGGTGTTAGTGAAGCAAGTGAAACCCCTTATCTATGAATGGAATGCTGCCCATCTGTGGTGTGTTTGGGGGGGTGTGGGAATCAGATCATCAGAGTATGTGAAGGATTTGAATAAATGCCACATTTAAGTATTTCAGGGTTTCCTTTGACAACAGAGGAATGTCAAAGTGTAGACTCAACAGCAGATAAAGATGGATACATCTTCCTGTTTGAATTATTGAAGATGAAAGCGTTCACTCACTGTGTTTCAGGAAATTATGTAAGAGTCGCCACATTGTTTGGCAGCTAATCTCAACTAATGCAGTTTATGAATGGATAGCCGCTTTGCTATATTTTTAGTAGTTATGATACATTTAAGCAATAAGGTATGAGAGGCTCTGCTTTATTGTGAATAAATTCATGGTTAAAGGGCATTGTTAGACATGACACACAATGCAGTATATTCACAATGTAAAATGACCTCAGGAGCTTTTATAAGATGGTTGCTACTACGGATGTCATGATACCTTTTTTTGAGAATGAGTACGATTACCGATTCTTCCTTTTCAGTACTCGCCGATACCGAATCCAATACCTATTTTCTTTATTATTATTTTTTCTTAATTCCATACTGTATATTTATTTACATTTTTCCAAATGTGTCTAAATAAACTCATCCATTACAATTTTTTATCAAATTAAAATGTAACAATTAATTAGTATTACTTTTATCAAATGAAGTGATTTTATACAGAACCTCACAGCACAAACCATAATAATGCATTGGAGATATATTTTGTCAAATAAAGTGCTGTATAACAGAGCATCAAATATGTGAGATATTGCTTAAATATAACGCAATTACTATTGATTTATTATTCTTATTAGTTTTAGTAGTAGTGCAATGAATATTACATATTCATGAATCGTGATATGTTTCTGTCTTACTTTTTTCATTTAAATTGAGCTTTTATTTTGGCAAAGCTTTTATTTTTAATTGAAGCCCTTTCAGTTTCTGTGTGTTTTTGATGGTGTCTTCTCACCACCGGTAAAGGTCGCAACATGGCCCAATGTGATTATTAAAGGCTGCTATTTCATAAAATAAATATGTAGTCTGTATGTGCCTCGCACTACATAGTGAATTAGCCCTCTGCTCATGGTCATCTGCTACAAAGAGTGTGCGCAATGCTCGTGATAAGTGCGCAATGATAGTGTTTTCTGTGTATAAGCCAAGGACAACAGTTGTCGGTACAGCACCAGCACATTCACTTTGAAGGGGCAGCAAATGCAAACACATTTATCTCATTAAAACAAGCTACATTAAAATGTTACAAATATTATATATTAAATAAACGTTGCTTATAATATATTAAATATATACGCATTATATGATCAAAGTATTCATATTAATTATACTTTTTTTTTCTTTTCTTTTTTTAATTTCAAACCTGGCCCAAACCCAAAGTTATACTTAAAGTTAAACCCAATGGGTTTGCGGGTCCCATCTGGTTCGGGTCATGTAGAAGACCTCTAATCACATTCAGAAAACCATTATATCATTATTATATCATTATTTATTTATTTACTTTTTATGAAATTGTTGTTCATGATCTATGAGGAGGGAGTGTCAGTCACTGTCACTAGTTAACAACACTGCTCGAAACCCTGACACATGTGCTTGTCTTGATAGCATAAGAATAAGAATATACGGTGGCCCCAAAAAGTATTTATGCACTTAAGTATAACTAAACAATTTATGAATATCTTTGCAATTGCAAATATTGAAGCAAGTGACATTTATATTAAATAATAATAGCACAAGCACACTTCATTTAAAAAACACAAAAATATTTCAAAGAGATAAGACACCTGTTTGAACTAGCAGGGAACTGACTTTATATATCCACTAAAAAGTTGATTTAATGTAATAGTTCACCCAAAAATTAAAATTCTAATCATTTACTCTTGCCATTCCAGATGTGTATAACTTTTTCTGCTGAACACAAAAAAAACATCTCTGTAGGGCCATACAATAAAATGTGATATGATAAAAGTGTGCTTGAGATACAGATTATCATTAAAACAATATTATCAAAGTCCTTTTTTTATTATCAATCTCCACTTTCATTTTCACATTCTTCTTTTGTTTTTGGCGATTCACATTCTTTGTGCATATCACCTTGTAGTAGGAAGGGAGGGAAATGTATTAAAAAAGGACTTAAACCAACACCTATCATATCGCTTCTATAGATAAAGATTAAACTACTGGAGTCTCATGGATTACATTTATGCTGCATTTATATGCTTTTTGGAGCTTCAAGCTTTTGGTACCCATTCACTTGTATTGTATGGACCTACAGAGCAGAAATATTCTTCTAAAAATCTTCATTTGTGTTCTGCAGAAGAAAGAAAGTCATACACATCTGGGATGGCATGAGGGTGAGTAAATGATGAGATAATTAAAATTTTGGGGTGAACTATCCCTTTAAAGCCACTGCAGAATGGTTTGAAAAGTAAAGTCAGTTCTGAGAAAATCTCTTGGTTTGATATCTATTGAAATGACATTCAGACATTTTGGAGTGTGACTTAAGTGCCCAAATACTCTCTTTCTCTCTTGCACACTTATTCAGAGGAGTTGCCATGTCACTTAACTACTGAAAGGATGTCACGTGTGGTATTTTTACTGCATAGATACTCTAAATACATTTAAATAGACAATGAAGTACCTGTGACTGGAGAAACACAGAAGATACATTTACTGTGAAACATTCACAGATGTATTACTCCTTAATTTACAGTTGTTCATTGTGGTATTTCTGTCAGAGATGTGTTTGTGTTGTTTGCTAAGGCAAGCATTGTCACTATTGATCATACTTTGGGATAGTGCTTTAAATAATCTGTAAGCATATAACTTTGCTGCATAACTCGTCCTGTACATCTAAATCTCTTAGACTTGCACTGAAGGGGGGACCTGAGCAAAATCTAGAGAGCAGGTTATAATAGAGACTTTGGGTCTCTTTTGACTCTAGCCAGTAAGCAACCACCCAGAACACCCTAGAAATGTGCCAAGAACCATGCATAATACCTTATAAACTGCATAGCAACACCTTGGCAACCACCCAGAATTCCCCAGAAGTAATGCTCAGGCATCCCGCACATGTTCTTCAGAAAATGTAAAAGTCTAGTTTACTTTTTGCATTAACATTTCATAAAGCAACTTCCATTAACAACAGTTTGTGTCAATGGGAGTTCCTCATTGTGTTTGGGTTTAGTTTTAGTTTGTAGTAAAAGTAGTCATATTATTCAAATGCTGCCTTATATTTAATAGTGATTTAACCACTTTAAAAGAACAAAGACATCTCTCTCTCTCCCTCCCTCCCTCACACACACAAGGCAGCAACAGGCAATAGTATCCAGCTGCAGACCCACAGCACCACCAGTTTCAGAACCCCAGCGCCAGAACCTGAAGTGAGGGGCGGAGCTTACGTTCTAAACCGAGTTGCGCCACCTAACGTTTTGGAGCGTAGTTTGCTTTTATTACAAACGAAACATCATACTTTATACGTATGTTATAATGATACATTAAGGTACAGTACAATAAGCATTTTAAAACATTGATCTTGTGTAATATAATTGTATATAGTTATCCATTTCATTGTATTATGAGAGTTACTTCCTGATCATGATGATGAAAAATAATGCTTGAAACTTATGGGCATTTTATATAAAATATACTTTATTTCACAAGAACATGTGCAGCATGCATTTTTCTTTATGTAAAATAAAACATGTTAAAAAACTAAAAAAAGAGAGAAAATTCAGCAACATTTTAAAAGAAACAAAAATATATACAACAAATGACCAATTCAGCCCTAGGCCCATTTTATCATGACAATCCTGTATAAATTAAACTTAAAATGTATCACTCTCAGGCCCATTTTGTCCTTACATTCTTGCAAAAATAACTCCATGTCATCCCTGAACACAAAATGAAATAGAAAGGGCTCTCTGGAAGCTTCTGACTGTTCCAGGAGATTGTTGCGGGCCTTTTCCTTGTCATCTTCATTCATTCGACTGAAAAGAGGCTCTTCCACTGGATCCCTGAGCAGATGGCTGTTGGAATGGAGCCATTTCACAGCTTCTTTCATGTGCCGGATTATTGGGAGCTCCTTCATTACAGAATATTAAAGGAAAATGTGACTTTATAAATGTGATATATAAATGTATTATATGTTAAGAGATTATATATACATATATATATATATATATATATATACACACCGCCTCACTGCTGCTAAGTGTAGCTTGTTCTTCACATGGAAGGGACTCTTGTAGGGTTTCTGCACTGGAATATATATATCTTGGTTAATTTAAAATTGATCAGAAGAGGGTGCAAATGTAATGGTGGGCTGGAGTAAATGTCCAGTATCTACCTTTCAGCGAATACCCCAAAGTTCTCCAGAAGAATAAGAGCCCACCATCTCCGTATGTTTGGAAAGTCGCACTGGAAGACAAAAATAGAGAAATCTTGATATTTCAACTGCTACAACATCATAAAGGTCAATTACTTGAACTGGTAATTACTTACAGATGTAAAATCAAAGGGTGCTCCCAAGACAAGATGTAGAGCATACTGGAAAATAGCAAAAATTAAGGAACATTATCTCTGCAAACGTCAAATTAAAAAAATTCTTCCTTGTTCCGTATTTAACAACTTTAAATTTTTTTAATAAAAACACCACCACACCAATCATTGGTTTAATTATATCAAAACAATGTCTCACCATCAACATGAAGACTCCACAGTCTACCTCTCTGAATCGTTATATGTCTCTACAAGAGATGAAAGCACCACACAATAATCTCAACGTAAAAAAAAAAACCTCAACTATAAGGTAACATTAACTCACAAACAATGCATATAACAGAGGAACGTGGAACAAACACTTTAACACCTTCACAAGATGTCTTCAAAACGTCACCGCAAGGCCCATTTACAACACCCAAAAAAAATGTAAATATTTTTTTTAATACAATGAAGTATGACAACATATTCAAGCTTCAATAAGATGATAAAGTTAAGCACAAATTAAATATTTAGCAGATAAACGCTGAACTTAATATATGCGATAATTTTTCACCACATGATGTCAAAAACACAACTCACCGTGCTCTCTGCCATGCTTGTCTTATTGTCAATAACTCCGCCCCTCACTTACGGTTCTGGCGCTGGGGTTCTGAAACTGGTGCTGCTGCGGGTCTGCAGCTGGATATATCTCGAAACAGGAGGTGCGTGTGCGTGTGCGTGTGTGTGTGTGTGTGTTTAAAGAGGAGTTTAAATGCCTGCACTCATCATGCCCTCTCTTTACTACACACACAGTCACAAACACTCAAAGACGCACACTGTCGTCAGCCAGTCTGTGTGATACACAGATTCACTCTTGAAAATGCACTTCAAATTTTTTTCAAAAACACACACTCCTGTGATGACTGACCCATGTGTGTTTCTACAGTAACAGAGAGGGGATATCTGAGGTCACAGGCAGACATGAAACAGCACCCGGGGCAAAAATGGCTAATCACTCAGAAAGTGATGAAAATGCACCAGATATTTTAAATGTGTTGGCAAAAAGTTCCCATTGTAATATGTGTTTTTTATTTATGTAACATATTAAATATTTAAACAATATTGCATAAGCAAAAGTGCTTTTGTCCTGAATATCAGCATGCTCATTCCATCTCACTGGTGAAACAAACCCCTCTCAGTGATCCAGAAGCGAGAGAAATCAAGCCGGGTCTCATGAAAAAAAAAAAAACGTGACCATGGCGACATTTTCTTAAGTGTAACTCTGATTTACTGCACAATTTTATCACATACAGTATGAACAAGCTTGTTGATGTAGTTTGTTATGTAATGCAAATGTTAAAATGGCCTTATAAGTCATGTGCTATATTATGGGTTTAGATGTCCTAAGATATCATTGTGTGAGGAACAGGGTGAAAAAGTTAGTGTTTATAAACTGATAATCTGTATCTAGATCTTGAATGCCGCAAACACAGGCAAACTGAGAGCTACAAACAGATAATAGCCATAATTGCTCAGATATTTTGTGTGTTCTATCTGGTGTACTTACCCTATGTTTCCGTCAGAAGCTCTATGATCAACTCTCTCAAGGTCACTTCCTCTAATGAGTCAGCCATTAAGCCCTGCAGCATGAACTCAACACAGACAGATGTCATTAACACACACAGCATTTTGAGCACTTTCTTTTCTAGGAGAATAAGGTTGGTTGGTCTGTACTTGGATCAGGCCTGTAGCACACTCGATTTAAAGTTAGAATTTGTGATAATTTTGTATCGGTTTAAATTAGATATTCATTGGCCGATGTTGGATATTAAACTTTCATTTTCACCTTTTTCAGATCTGTTAATAATTTGCCATTATCTTGTGCTCACTTATAGGTATCACTTGAATAACGCTGTCCCTTTAAGAGCACATGTTGGACATGTTACTGTTTGCATAGTTTATTACTGGAAAAGTTACACAACCTCTACTTATGCTGGTTTAAATTGTATAATAAACACATTTTAGCTATCTGCCATTCACTGGTTTTTAGGCATCATTTGAAAATTATTTGACATTTATAGGTATAGGCTAGAATTTCAATATGTGCATCCATATCATATTATTAACTATATAATATTATAAACCTTTACTGTAGGTGTCAGAATAAACTTTATAATTATAATAATGATTCAGTAAGCTCTGATAGAATGACTCTTCAAACTAAACACTGAAAATACCATTTACATTACAGTAGTCTATGAATCACATTTTAACATCAAAGCAATATAATTTATCTTTGTTAGTAGATCAGATCCAGATGTGATGTGCGTTTTATTTATTTGAGCGCTTCAGGGATTCTTCTACACAATGAGTCTAGACTGATTCTTAGATATGTATGGTTTCATTGAGCGGGGCAATCGATAACTGTGAGTTTGTGTGTGTATAGTGTAATATCAGAAGTACTATGACACAGTTTTCAGATGTTGTGTGTCAGTTCTGGTCTAAAAATATTTCTGTCATCATTTCAAGTAAATTTGACGTTTGATTTCCAGTTAGCAGAAGTAGTGTCAATAATTTTGGACTGTTGTCAGATTAATCAGTATGGATCATTCTTTGTGATCATTATCAATTTTTTAGTTCTGTCAAAGTTCAGAAGCATTTCATAACTAAATGAAAATAAGGTTGAATGATACAGTCTGCACTAGACATGTTGGAGGACAAGCCACCATATTCCAAATAACAGCTTCACTTCCTTAAGCTCGAATGACCAGCTTCTAGCTGCTATGTTGTTGGTCTGAGATGGCCTACCAGCAAGAAATCAGATGTCATGTTCCAAAACTTCAGCTTAAAGTGATATTTAATCCAGAATATTCATTTAAAAGTCTCTAATGCCTAATCTCCTTCTCTTCTCTTCTCTTCAATCCTGCAGAGAACTATGCTGTTAGCGGTCCTGAAGGGAAGACTGAGTCCGTGACCACGTTGCAGCCGCAGACGTCACTTAACTCCCTGCAGAGCAGTTCACCGGGTCCCAAGCGCTCTGGGAATACACTGAAGAAGTGGCTGACCAGCCCTGTCCGGCACCTCAGTCACGGCAGCAACATTAAGAAGATCCCCAGCAAACAGAAGCAGAAAAGAGATGGACGCAAGAGCATCGACCTGGGGCCACCCGAACTACAGGATGACACTCTAGAGGAGGTAACTTAAAAGTTTTTTGGAAAAGCTGTTACTGGAAAATTGTTGAATCGTTGAAACCCCCCCCACCCCCCTCGATTAAAGCAAATTAAAGAGCTTGGGTGTTTCATTATCTCTCTTTCTCTCTCTCTCTCTCTCTCTCTCTCTCTCTCTCTCTCTCTCAGTTTCCTGTAACTGTTAACTGTAGGACTGTGGCAAATGTAAAAAAATATATAATTTTTTATAGAGATTTTCTCCAGTTTTCTCCGCAATTTGGAATGCCCAATTCCCAATGCGCTCTAGGTCCTCATGGTGGTGTAGTGACTTGCCTCAATCCGGGTGGCAGAGGACGAAACTCAGTTGCCTCCGCGTCTGAGACCGTCAATCGGCGCATTTTATCACGTGGCTTGTTGAGCGTGTTACAGTGAAGACGTAGCGCGTATGGAGGCCCACGCTATTCTCCACGGCATCCACACACACAACTCACCATGTGCCCCACCAAGAGCAAGAACCACATTATAGCGACCACAAGGAGGTTACCCCATGTGACTCTACCCTCCCTAACAACCGGACCAATTTGGTGGCTTAGGAGACCTGGCTGGAGTTACTCAGCACACCCTGGATTCAAACTCGTGGGTGTTAGTCAGCATCAATACTCGCTGAGTGCCCCAGGCTTGTGCCGATTATTAAATAATTGTTTTAATCGCAGTTATATGATCCAACCATGTTTTTTTTGCGATAACTGCAATTATTGTGCACTTCAAATTACAATCACATTTTTATGCCCAAATAAGGGAATTTTAAGCAAATATATAAATTCCTTTAGCGCCGCATTTGTGTGTCATTCAGTTAAACTTGGATCATCACTGAGTCACACCACAGATGTCAACCAGTGCAGCTTCTGTCCGGAAGAGTGTGTGAAGCGCTTCTCAAGCGCTCTGATATGCGTGCCATCAGCAGAGGCTCGCGCCAAACTCCCGTGAAAATATAATTGAACAAAGATAAACTTTGATATTGAATGGTAAAGCACTCCATTTTCACTTTAATTTAACAATCATGCAATTGCAAATGTGTCAAAGTGGGTTCAAAGTGATAAAAAGAAGAAATAGGACAGTGGTGGCTCAGCGGTTGAGGCTCTGGGTTACTGACCAGAAGGTTGGGGGTTCAAGCCTCAGCACCACAAAGATGCCACTGTTGGGCCCTTGAGCAAAGCTGTGTCATGGCTGACTCTGCACTCTGACCCCAGCTTAGCTGGGATATGTGAAAACAAATACATTTCACTGTATATATGCAAAAATGTACGTATATTGTGTGACCAAAAAGTCTTCTATTCTAAATATGGGCTTGTTGGTTTAATCACAGCATAATGACGTGTGAAAGTGTATATAAATTAGGAAATAAATATTTGACTATTGCTTGATATGTTATATAAATCTAATAAAAAAATAAAAATAAATATATACTTAATTTAACTTATTTTATATAAATATATATTTTTAAATGAGTTTGAAAAACAACAATGTAAAATTATAATTTAAAAACCTATATCAGTCATCCTCAAATCATTTTTTAAGCAAAGTCAACAGAATACTGTTGTTCCATAATTTCAGACAGAAGATTTTTCCTAGTGAACCCTGGACACTCTGGAGGGAATTCACAGCCAGTAAAAGCACTGTTTATTTGTACATGCTGGTTTAGTGCCCAATTCACTAAAGGAATAATGCTGTTCAGACATCGGGACAAAAACTGTGTAAATTAAAAGATGTCGATATAATTCACTAAGTAACCTTATCTGTGTAAAGTTATATACAATAACAGGATCACAGGGTTTTGTCGTCATTCCAAAATTGTAATATTTATATATTGTAAAACAGTTAAAGGATGGGCAAGGAGGAGGCGAGAATCGGCTTGTCAACATAAATGATATTTTAATGAGAAACTTAAACCAAAAGCACAAACATAAACGCACATGATGGACTTGCCCGTTATTCTCTCTCTCTCTCGAACCATCGTCACCGGCCGCCTTTATCCCTCGCGCGCCTCATCAGGCCGATTGGGGACCGGGCGCGCGATATTCCGACCCGGCCCCGCCCCCCTCCGCTCCACACTCCTCCCGGCGTTATCTCAAGCCGGGGTGCCACCGGCATGACGTACACCCCCTATCCCTGGGGCGGGGTGTATCTTGCGTCCCGCGTGGTCATCCCTGCCTTCCTCGCCCTGGGAGGACAGGAGGAAAAAAAAAAAAAAAAAACTAGGCGAGGGAAAAGGCCAACACGGTGCGAAAGGGAGAGAGAGAAAAAGCTCACTCACCGGTTCTCTGATGTACCGTCGCGTGGTCCTCGAACACTCCTCCACACTCAGGCGGACGACAGCCGCTCCAACCCCGGGCGAACCGGTGTGAAACCGTCGACCCCCAGCGGGTAGAACGCGCCTCCGCTTTTCTGGCGGCAAATGGGGACACTCCTCCGCCCCTGGCAGCGGCTCTACCGCTCCGGGCGGTCGGAGAGTTTCTTCCCTCCTCCCCTCGCGGACGGCGGTCTTCCCTCGACCCCTCCACGTCTCTGGGGACGGCAGGGCACTCCTCCGGCCCCGGCAGCGGCTCCCTCGCTCCAGGCGGTTGGGGTCGGTGCTCCCCTGGGTGGACGGCAGTGTCGAGGACTCTGCGACGGGCATTCCTCCTCCTTCCCGGGTTTCAGCACCAATGTAAAACTTTTCCACTAAGGAAGACACGGGAAACAGCGTCGGCTTCAAAGGTAAGGTTCTTTAATTTTAATATTTACAAAGTCACTCACTAAACACTATGTTTCTTCTTCTTTTGCCTTGGTGTCGGGTTCTCTCCCTCGAGGCTCTGTTGCTGCTGCTTTTTATGCCGCTCTCCTCATGCTACTGCAATTAGACACAGGTGTTGTTAGGCATAATTTAGCTCAGGTGTGAGCGCCCTTACCGCTTTTCTCTCCCGGACAGGCGCTTGACCACGCCCTCGCTGCCACATATATATCAGATAACATTTGTAAGTAATAATAACATGTATAATGTTTTCAAAAACTGCCATAATAATGTTGTATATTAATATTATTTTCCACTTTATTTTAACAAAGAGTTAATATTTTTAACCAATATCAGTCCTGATCATAACTAACAAATATTAATTCATTTTCAATGTTTTTTTTTAATGAAACAAAAACCTTTTTCACTTTTTTTTACGCAATCCTAGCTATGGAGAAAAGTAGCGCTGTTGTTCTTTGTGCTGTATTAATGCGTTATTAAAGGGCTGCTCTGGCTGGGCAGACGGCAGGATGATGATTAGCCCGACTCTTTAAAGCTGTGTGCCATATAATGTGTTGCTACAAAGAGCCTCTGTGTTTTTAGAGCAGAGTCCGTGAACTCCACCACAATGAACCATTAGCCATGTCTGCTGGCTTCCAGAGCAAAAGTGCAAATTCTTCAAGAACAATTTCAGAACGTATTGCACTGAATTTCAGAACGTAGTGCACTGAAAGTCAAATAATAAAGCAATAAACCACTCAAGGGCATGCGTTACAGTGGGTTGTTAGTGATATTAATGATAATAATCACAAGTAATATTTGTGTGTAAATGTTAGCATTTTACATAGCTCTTTATGTTCCTAACTTTAGAATCAGAAGAGTTAGGGTTAGGGTCAGAAAATGGTTATCCAAAAAAATTGTCAATTATATAGTTTAGCAGTCACTGTAAAAAATATTTGACTATAGCATACCACAATTGACTAATCGCAATCAATTATTTCAGAGAGATGGCTAATTATGCAGGTTAACATCTGTTATTGTAACTTACAACATTAATTTGCCAAATGGCTCAGTTTGAATGTGTTGTCTTTGTGTCTCTAGAAAGTGTGTAAAGAAGAGGGAACACTCTCCAAATCTTCTTTAGGCATGCACAGCGGAGGAGAGGAGGAACCTGAGGACGAGTCGCACACCCCGCTGCCTCCACCCATGGAGATCATCAAAGACCCCTCCGCTCAAGAAGAAAAGGTACAGGTCATAGGGGGAGGAGCTTACAGTTATGTCATAGGTAGGGATTGGGTAATTTGTGTACAGAATACACACCATAACACTCATCATGTGTTCATAATGATCTCCACCTGCCTCCCTCACACACACACATACACACACACACACACACATTGGCCGTACTAACTCTCCCACTCTTACAGCCAACTAACCAAAAATTCACCCTGTTATTTCAATGCAGAAACAATCACATGTTTCCTTTAAATTATTACTAGTTGTGAAACTCTTAAAGGGATAGTTCTTCCAAATATGATCATTCTGTCATCATTTACTCCCCCACATCTTGTTCCAGACCCAAATGACTTTTTGTTCTGGAACAGAAACTGAATATCATAAAAGTAGTCCATATGACTCATGACCTTTATTTCAAGTCTTCTGAAGCCATACAATAGCTTTGTGTGAGGAACAGACCAAAATGTAAGTCTTCATTCACTGAAAATCGTACCCGCCACCGGAGCTTTCAAATCTCATCTGCGTATATTCACATTCGGTTACAAAGTGTGGGAATTAGTGTTGGTCAAGACACTTTGAAAGCTTCCTCAGCTACAATCTACTTATAACTTAAAGTAGTTAAAATACAGTTAAGTTACTCCTTTTAAAAAAGTAGTTAGGTACACTACAAGTTACTAACAAAAAGTAGCTAACTACATTGAAGTTATTTAAAGAAGAAAATCATCATATAATACATAATATACTTTATAATTTAATTCTGCATTCAAAAGTTCTGATTGAATTCAATGATATCACCTGATAGTTACATATTTATTAAGGGTGACATTCGAAAATTAACAATAGTTTTACTACCGTAACCATAGTTTAACCATGGTATTTGAGATAAACCAAAGGAACCATAACATTAACCATCTTACCTACTAAAGTAAAATAATTCTTAATTTTTTTAAGGTTTAAAGAAATTGGGGGACTACATCAAATTACATTAATTCTTAATATACACAAATAAACTAGAAAATACCCAATTTTTTATAACGGAATTGCAATATAGTGATTAACAGCAGCAATTAACTAAATATTTTGCTTAAAAAAGAAGGCAAAGTCCCATTTAGGCTTTATGAATCAGGGAATCATTTATGTGAACAAGTTAATTTGCATGAACCGTCTGAAAGATCTGACTCACTAAAATTAATCCGAGTTCCCAACACTAAATAAGAAGGAATAATAAACTAAATAAAAGGAGTCACATAAAAAAAGTTGTCCGAATGAGTCATGGACTAGATTCCAATAGGATAGCTTTGTATGAGAAGCAGACCGAAATTAAGTCATTATTCACTGGAAATCTTCCCCTTCGCCAGAACTCTCAAAACTAATTTGTGCATTTTTAAACTTAAAGTGCCATGTCTGGTTACACAAGATTATATGCTCCTTCTTGCAACAGAGCATGCAAGATTGAAGGAGAAAAAAGTGCACATTCAATTTGGAAATTTTGTCGAGTTCACTCCCTGCAACCCTACATAGGATTAATGGTAAATTGATGGATGGATGCTGCTGAGTTCAGCTTTCTGTGTCATTCATAACTTTGTATCCATTTGACCAAAGTAAGTTCACAGTAATTTTTTTCTTCTCCAATTACACTATATTTTGTTTATATTGCTTTATATCTAACTAAAATGCCTTATTTTTCCATAAAATTGTTTAACCACGAATAAAACACGAAATCAGAGCGAAATCACTCTCTCATTTAATCACTGTATTTATAGTGAATGCCACACGGGGCACTACATAGGGAGTAGGGAGTGATTTCAGAGTGTTCTGAATGGAACTAACCAATTAAAAGCTACTGCCTGTTGATTACAGCTACCTCTGATTTGTCAATAACACATGGCAGCCGCAAAAATATAAACCATTCTGTTGAACGTAGAGCCGCCTCCATTCTGCTGCCTCTCTTATTGGAAATAAATAGGAAACTTGCAGGTACCACATATATATGTATGTGTAAAACCGCTTTATACAATACTAATAGATGCACATGACATATTTCATTTGTAATTATTGTGCAATAAATGTTCACATTACATGATATGCAAATCTGCATAAATCTTTTGTCTTTTTGTATGTGTGATGGCATCGTGTTATGTTCTTTATTCTATAATAAAGAATGATGATCTATAATGCATGTAACATTTGTTTTATTTTTCTGTTTACATATTCATATGAAACCACACATAAAATAAGCCAAAAGACTTATTCCCCAGTTAATGCAATATCCAGTTGATCCATAACACCAGTTGTAACGAGCACCCACTCAATCCAGTACAAGCCGAAGTATGACTGACAATAATCAAATTAAAATCGTAACATGTCCTAGTGTGATTTATTAAACCTCTAAATGCTACAATCTTAGTGTAGATGAGCTGCGTACTTTAAATGAATGTATAAATCCCACCGCTCATCCACTAGAAACTAGAGACATTGAGAATAATTCACGTTCTATGAGATGACAGAGCAGAGCACTAATCTACTCTGAACCGTGCAGCACATGTAAAATATATATTTATATAATTATATCACAGCATTTGCGCTTTAATCTCAACTCAGCTTTATTTATATACATTTAAAACAACTGAGTTGACCAAAGTACTTCACAGTAATACAATTTAAAACAACATTTTTAAATTACCACATACACAAACACCAGTAATCATAAATACAATCAAACCAAAACTGTGTTCTACATTTCATTTGTTAGACTCAAGGAATGAGATTTCAGACGCAAACTGTTTATCCGGAAAGTGAAGATTTAGGCAAAAATTACATCATAATAAAAGCCTGTTTCAAAATATAACCTGTAGAAAACGTGTTGAAAAGTTATATTTAAGAATAAATTGATAATGCACCATTTTGATTATGAAATTTAATTAAACTCTAAAATATGTAGTTCTGGAAAATAATAATAATAAAAAATTAATAAAGAATAAAACAGCTTTCAGAAGGGCACTAATTTAAAACATTTAAGCAATGCATCCTTGATTGAGAAACACTGGAAAGAAACATGCATTTATTAGATTCCTCCGATAGGAGGGAATCTATTGTATTTGTCAGTATTATTATTAGATTCCTCCGATAGGAGGGAATCTATTGTAATTGACAGTATTATTATTAGATTCCTCCGTAGGAGGGAATCTATTGTAATTGATGGTTTTATTATTATTATTATTATTATTATTAGATTCCTCCGTAGGAGGGAATCTATTGTAATTGATGGTTTTATTATTATTATTATTATTATTATTATTATTATTATTATTATTATTATTATTATTATTATTCTTCTTCTCCTTGAGCCCCAATAGCTCAAAAAGTCACTGGTCAAAAATTTCCTAAATTGGCACATTGATACTCCATGCCAACGGGTACCCCCAAACCAAGAATGGCCCACATTCGCCCATAGGTGGCGCTACAGGCCACGCCCAAAAAAACAAAATTCAAAGTGATACAATTTCACGCCATTTGTCCAAATCTTCTGAAATTTGGTGTACATGCCTCATTCCTCATGGGGAACAAAAAGCCTCAAGAACCCATAACTTCCGCCATGATGGATTTTCCCGTACGTTGAAAATTTGCGAAAACCTACAAAACTCATCTTCTCCTGAACCGTAGCTCCAATTGACTTGAAATTTGGTACACATGTGTAGAATGGACATCCTTGAAAACGTTACTTAGGAAAAATGAATACGATACAAAATGGCTGAAAGGGGCGTGTTTATGTAAATGTCCAAATTTTAACAATATATACGTGTCAATAAATCAAATGTAATTTTGACTGATGGTTTTTCAAACCTAACATGCTTAAAGATGACATCACTCTGAAGTACTGTGCAAAGAATGGCCATGCCAAAATTCCCATTTTCTGGTCAAAAATGTTCTAATTTGGTAAATTAATAGTACAGGCCAACAGGAATCCACAAACCAAGAATGACCGACATACGCCACTAGGGGGCACTACAGGACAAGCCAAAATTCCCATTTTCTGGTCAAAAATGTTCTAATTCGGTACAAGAATAGTACAGGCCAACAGGAATCCACAAACCAAGAATGACTGACATTCAGCCACTAGGGAGCACTACAGGACAAGCCAAAATTCCCATTTTCTGGTCAAAAATTTTCTAATTTGGTACTTTGATACTACAGGCCAACAGGAACCCACATACCAAGTGTGGCCCACATTCAGCCCTTAGGGGCGCTACAGGCTACTCCAAAATTTCGTTTTCTGGTCAAAAACGTTCTAATTTGGTACATTGATACTGCAGGTCAACAGGAACCCTCAAACCAAGAATGGCCAACATTCAGCCCTAGGGGCACTACAGGCCATGCCGAAATTCCCATTTTCTGGTCAAAAATGTTCTAATTTGGTACATTAATAGTACAGGCCAAAAGGAATCCACAAACCAAGAATGACCGACATTCACCACTAGGTGGCGCTAGAGGCCAAGCCGAAATTCCCATTTTCTGGTCAAAAAGTTATAATTTGGTACATTGATACTACAGGCCAACAGGAACCCACAAACCAAGTATGGCCCACATTCAGCCATTAGGGGGCGCTACAGGCCACTCCCAAAATTTCGTTTTCTGGTCAAAAATTTTCTAATATGGTACATTGATACTACTGGCCAACAGGAACCCACAAACAAAGAATGGCCAAAATTCGCCCCTAGGGTCACTAGAGGCCACACCGAAATTCCCATTTTATGGTCAAAAATGTTCTAATTTGGTACATTGATACTACAGGTCAACAGGAACCCTCAAACCAAGAATGGCCAACATTCACCCCTAGGGGGCGCTACAGGTAATTCCCAAAAGTCCCATTTTCTGGTCAAATATTTTCTAATTATGTACATTGATACTACAGGCCAACAGGAACCCACAAACCAAGAATGACCCACATTTGCCCATAGGAGGCGCTACAGGCCACGCCCCAAAAAATATTTTCAAAGTGATACCATTTCCACGCCATTTAACCAATTCTTTTGAATCTTGGTGTACATGCCTCATTTCTCATTGGGAACAAAAACGCCTCAAGGATCCATAAGGTATGATGGATTTTCCTGTAGACTGAAAATGTTTCGTTTAGGATTCAGACAGAAATACATGTTTTTTGGATTCATCCATTGAGAGGGTTTAACCCCAACCCTCTACTGATCAATTTGAAATGATTTGCCATTTTGAGGAGGAATCCGCATTGCTGCTTGCAGCTATATTTATTATTATTATTATTGTTATTAGATTCCTCCGTAGGAGGGAATCTATTGTATTTGTCAGTATTATTAGATTCCTCCGTAGGAGGGAATCTATTGTATTTGTCAGTATTATTAGTGGTGCTTGCAAAGCATCACTATTGTAATCTCACATACTTATTATTTTTATTAGTGGTGCTTGCAAAGCAAGCATCACTATTGTAATCTCACATACTTATTTTTCTTCTTCTTATTATTAGTCTCACATACTTATTTTTCTTATTCTTATTATTATTATTAGTGGTGCTTGCAAAGCATCACTATTGTAATCTCACATACTTATTATTATTAGTGGTGCTTGCCAAAGGCAAGGCATCACTATTGTTATTCGCCATACTTAATAGTGGTGCTTGCAAAGCATCACTATTGTAATCTCACATACTTATTATTAGTGGTGTTTACAAAGCGTCACTATTTTAATCTCACATACTTATTAGTGGTGCTTGCCAAAGGCATGGCATCACTATTGTTATTCGCCATACTTATTATTAGTGGTGCTTGCAAAGCATCACTATTGTAATCTCACATACTTATTATTTTTATTTTTATTTTTATTAGTGGTGCTTGCAAAGCATCACTATTGTAATCTCACATACTTATTATTTTTATTTTTATTTTTATTAGTGGTGCTTGCAAAGCATCACTATTGTAATCTCACATACTTATTATTATTTTTATTTTTTTTTAGTGGTGCTTGCAAAGCATCACTATTGTAATCTCACATACTTATTATTTTTATTAGTGGTGCTTGCAAAGCATCACTATTGTAATCTCACATACTTATTATTTTTATTTTTATTTTTATTAGTGGTGCTTGCAAAGCATCACTATTGTAATCTCACATACTTATTATTATTTTTATTTTTTTTTAGTGGTGCTTGCAAAGCATCACTATTGTAATCTCACATACTTATTAGTGGTGCTTGCAAAGCATCACTATTGTAATCTCACATACTTATTAAGTTGGCTTGTGAGAGCCAACTTACTGAAATCCTACTTAAACTTATTAAGTTGGCTTGTGAGAGCCAACTTACTGAAATCCTATTTAAACTTATTATTATTATTAAGTTGGCTTGTGAGAGCCAACTTACTGAAATCCTATTTAAACTTATTATTAAGTTGGCTTGTGAGAGCCAACTTACTGAAATCCTATTTAAACTTATTATTATTATTAAGTTGGCTTGTGAGAGCCAATTTACTGAAATTCTATTTAAACTTATTATTATTATTATTAAGTTGGCTTGTGAAAGCCAACTTACTGAAATCCTATTTAAACTTATTAAGTTGGCTTGTGAAAGCCAACTTACTGAAATCCTATTTAAACTTATTATTATTAAGTTGGCTTGTGAGAGCCAACTTACTGAAATCCTATTTAAACTTATTATTAGTGGTGCTTGCAAAGCATCACTATTGTAATCTCACATACTTATTTTTATTTTTATTTTTCTTCTTTTTATTATTATTCTATCTCCGTACAAAACTTCGGCACCTAACTCGTCCCGCACCGTTTGGCGTAGACCCACAAATGAGGTGTCAAATCGAACGGCCTATTGAGGACACGTGTGCTATGACTTTTATAAGCGATCGGGGGTACGGTATTTGCCCCAGGGGCAAAAAAGCGCCGAAAAATCCCATAGACTTAACATTGTGACAAACTTTGAGGCGTCACAGCTCCGAGCGAGGATTTCACATAAACGTGTGATTTGCCACATTTGAAGAGGCTGCCAGGCTCTGTAAGAGCATACCTCAATATGGGGTAAAAGTTGCACCCCTGGGGGCAGGAGCTGCCCAAAAATGCCCCAATTGACTTATAATGGTGTAGGACGGCCCATGAAATGAAAAGGCATAGGGATTTGTATTGAACATAGCTCTGGATCACAGTGTCATAGAGACCAGGGGTGGGCTCATTTTACTCAGACGACCAATCAGTCTCTCAGGATCATTGTGAAGCTATCAAGCCACGCCCTAGCAACCATTAAGAGCACCTTAGCAACAAGTCCCATAGACTTCTATTGAAACAGATCAAAGGGATATCTCCGGATAGAAGTGTCATAGAAACACAAGGGTGGTCTCGTTTGACTCGGGACAGCAAACAGCCAATCATGCATCAAATCAACACTTCCTAGCCCCTCCCTAGCAACCATTGTCGAGCACCTTAACAACCAAAATCCATAGAGGGATATCTTCCATTCTGAATGTCACAGAGGCATGGGAGTTGGTTTATATCATTCATACTGACAAGCAGCCTTTGGAGATTCATGATTGGCAGCTGCCAAGCCACTCCTAGCAACTAAACAGAGTACCCTAGCAACCGTTTAGCAGTAACTATATCTCTGCACCACAAAATCAGAGAGACTTCTGGGTTGATTTATTTCAATCAGGATGGCAAGGAGACTTGATTAGTATCACTATGGTAACTGCCTAGCAACCAGATGGGGTTACCCTAGCAACCGAGTAACAAATCACATATCTCTGCATCAGAAAAGCGTAGAGACTTCCGGGTTGACTTATTTCAATCAGGATGGAAAGGACACTTCATTAGTATCACTATGGTAACTGCCTAGCAACCAGATGGGCTTACCCTAGCAACCGAGTAACAAATCACATATCTCTGCATCACAAAAACATAGAGACTTCCGGGTTGACTTATTTCAATCAGGATGGCAAGGACACTTCATTAGTATCACTATGGTAACTGCCTAGCAACCAGATGAGCTTACCCTAGCAACCGAGTAACAAATCACATATCTCTGCATCAGAAAAGCGTAGAGACTTCCGGGTTGACTTATTTCAATCAGGATGGCAAGGACACTTGATTAGTATCACTATGGTATCTGCCTAGCAACCAGATGGGCTTACCCTAGCAACCGAGTAACAAATCACATATCTCTGCATCACAAAAACATAGAGACTTCCGGGTTGACTTATTTCAATCAGGATGGCAAGGAGACTTGATAAGTATCACTATGTTAACTGCCTAGCAACCAGATGGGGTTACCCTAGCAACCGAGAAACAAATCACATATCTCGGCACCAGAAAAGAGTACAGACTTCCGGGTTGATTTATTTCAATCAGGATGGCAAGGACACTTGATTACTATCACTATGGTAACTGCCTAGCAACCAGATGGGGTTACCCTAGCAACCGAGAAACAAATCACATATCTCGGCACCAGAAAAGAGTACAGACTTCCGGGTTGATTTATTTCAATCAGGATGGCAAGGACACTTGATTACTATCACTATGTTAACTGCCTAGCAACCAGATGGGGTTACCCTAGCAACCGAGAAACAAATCACATATCTCGGCACCAGAAAAGAGTACAGACTTCCGGGTTGATTTATTTCAATCAGGATGGCAAGGACACTTGATTACTATCACTATGGTAACTGCCTAGCAACCAGATGGGGTTACCCTAGCAACCGAGAAACAAATCACATATCTCGGCACCAGAAAAGAGTACAGACTTCCGGGTTGATTTATTTCACTCAGCATCGCAAGGACACTTGATTACTATCACTATGGTAACTGCCTAGCAACCAGATGGGGTTACCCTAGCAACCGAGTAACAAATCACATATCTCTGCACCACAAAATAGTACTGACTTCCGGGTTGATTTATTTCACTCAGGATCGCAAGGACACTTGATTACTATCACTATGGTAACTGCCTAGCAACCAGATGGGGTTACCCTAGCAACCGAGAAACAAATCACATATCTCGGCACCAGAAAAGAGTACAGACTTCCGGGTTGATTTATTTCACTCAGCATCGCAAGGACAGTTGATTACTATCACTATGGTAACTGCCTAGCAACCAGATGGGGTTACCCTAGCAACCGAGAAACAAATCACATATCTCGGCACCAGAAAACAGTACAGACTTCTGGGTTGATTTATTTCAACCAGGATGGCAAGGACACTTCATTAGTATCAATATGGTAACTGCCTAGCAACCAGATGGGGTTACCCTAGCAACCGAGTAACAAATCACATATCTCTGCACCAGAAAACACTACAGACTTCCGGGTTGACTTATTTCACTCAGGATGGAAAGGAGCCATGTATTGTATTACCTTGGTAACTGCATAGCAACCACATGGGCTTACCCTAGCAACCGAGTAAAAAATCACATATTTCTGCACCAGAAAATCGTACAGACTTCTGGGCTGATTTATTTATGACCATAATTTTTTTTCTTTTCCAGTTACAACATGCTGTTTGACGAGTTTTGCCACGGCAAGCACCACTCACATTTTCTTCAGGAAATGTACCCATCTAGTTATTATTATTATTCTTAGCGGTGAAATTTCTATGCGCTACTCCTCCTAGAGCTTTAACTCCACATACTCCAAACTCGGCACAGACACTCAAACTGGTCTGACTCGAGTTGCTATATGTTTTCTAACTGATCGGACTTACGGTTTTCCTAAAAATGACGATCAAACTCGGAAAAAACTCCCATTGACTTAACATTGCGGAATGTTCAGAAATTTAAATCTCAACTGACATTTTCACACACACAGACAAAAAGGGCCTGTCAGCCCTGTGTCTCTCCCTCTCTCTCTCCCTCAGAGGATTTCTTTTATCAAGCAGCCAAAAAGTAATGACCTAAAATCTTCATAGCCACACGCTAAAACATGCTAAAAACATGCTAGCATCATGCTAACACATGTTAGCATTGACTCGCGAAGTGCTAAAAAAGGCTAAAAATGTGCTAGCATCATGTTAAAATCGCCTAGCGAAGTGCTAAAACATGCTAAAAACGTGCTAGCATCATGCTAACACATGCTAGCATCACCTAGCGAAGTGCTAAACAATGCTAAAAACGTGATAGCATCAAGCTAACAAATGCTTAGCATTGCCTAGCGAAGTGTTAAAACATGCTAAAAGCGTCTTAGCATCATGTTAACACATGCTAAAATCACCTAGCGAAGTGCTAAAAATGCTAAAAACATGCTAGCATCATGCTAACACATGCTAGCATCGCCTAGCGAAGTGCTAAAACATGCTAAAAGCGTGCTAGCATCATGCTAACACATGCTAGCATCGCCTAGCGAAGTGCTAAAAAATGCAAAAATGTGCTAGCATCATGTTAACACATGTTAGCATCGCCTAGCGAAGTGTTAAGACATGCTAAAAGCGTCGCTAGCATCATGCTAACACTTGCTAGCATCGCCTAGTGAAGTGCTAAGACATGCTAAAAACATGCTAGCATCATGCTAACACATGCTAACATCGCCTAGCGAAGTGCTAAAAAATGCTAAAAATGTGCTAAAATCATGCTAACACATGTTAGCATCGCCTAGCGAAGTGCTAAGACATGCTAAAAGCGTGCTAGCGTCATGCTAACACATGCTTATCATCGCCTAGCAAAGTGCTAAAAAATGCTAATAACGTGCTAGCATCATGCTAACACATGCTAACATCGCCTAGCGAAGTGTTAAAACATGCTAAAAATGTGTTAGCATCATGCTAACACATGTTAACATCGCCTAGCGAAGTGCAAAAAAATGCTAAAAACATGCTAGCATCATGCTAACACATGCTAGCATCGCCTAGCGAAGTGTTAAAACATGCTAAAAACGTGCTAGCATCATGCTAACACATGTTAGCATCGCCAAGCAAAGTGCTAAAAGATGCTAAAAACGTGCTAGCATTACGCTAACACATGATAGCATCACCTAGTGAAGTACTAAAAAATGCTAAAAACGTGCTAGCATCTATCTGTCTGTCTATCTATCTATCTATCTATCTGAGGGTCAATATCTATCTATCTATCTATTTGAGGGTCAATATCTATCTATCTATCTATCTATCTATTTGAGGGTCAATATCTATCTATCTATCTATCTGAGGGTAAATATCTATCTATCTCTATATATCTGTCTGAGTGTCTATCTATCTATCTATCTATCTATCTAGCAACTAATTTAAACTTTAAACTCATTTAAACTATAAACTACTTTAAACTATAAACTACTTTAAACTCATTTAAACTCATTTAAACTTCAAACTACTTTAAACTATAAACTACTTTAAACTAATTTAAACTTCAAACTACTTTAAACTTCTTCAGACTTTCTGGTCCAAACTTTCACAAGCCAACTTAAAGTTTGTTCTCAAACTTTTAATCTAGTTATTATTATTCTTCTTAGCGGTGAAATTTCTATACGCTACTCCTCCTAGAGCTTTAACTCCACATACTCCAAACTCGGCACAGACACTCAAACTGGTCTGACTCGAGTTGCTATATCTTTTCTAACTGATCGGACTTACGGTTTTCCTAAAAATGACGATCAAACTCGGAAAAAACTCCCATTGACTTAACATTGCGGAATGTTCAGAAATTTAAATCTCAACTGACATTTTCACACACACAGACAAAAAGGGCCTGTCAGCCCTGTGTCTCTCCCTCTCTCTCTCCCTCAGAGGATTTCTTTTATCAAGCAGCCAAAAAGTAATGACCTAAAGTCTTCATAGCCACACGCTAAAACATGCTAAAAACATGCTAGCATCATGCTAACACATGTTAGCATTGACTCGCGAAGTGCTAAAAAAGGCCTAAAATGTGCTAGCATCATGTTAAAATCTCCTAGCGAAGTGCTAAAACATGCTAAAAACGTGCTAGCATCATGCTAACACATGCTAGCATCACCTAGCGAAGTGCTAAACAATGCTAAAAACGTGATAGCATCAAGCTAACAAATGCTAGCATTGCCTAGCGAAGTGTTAAAACATGCTAAAAACGTGCTAGCATCATGTTAACACATGCTAAAATCACCTAGCGAAGTGCTAAAAAATGCTAAAAACATGCTAGCATCATGCTAACACATGCTAGCATCGCCTAGCGAAGTGCTAAAACATGCTAAAAACGTGCTAGCATCATGCTTAACACATGCTTAGCATCGCCTAGCGAAGTGCTAAAAATGCAAAAAATGTGCTTAGCATCATGTTAACACATGTTAGCATCGCCTAGCGAAGTGTTAAGACATGCTAAAAATGTGCTAGCATCATGCTAACACTTGCTAGCATCGCCTAGCGAAGTGCTAAGACATGCTAAAAACATGCTAGCATCATGCTAACACATGCTAACATCGCCTAGCGAAGTGCTAAAAAATGCTAAAAATGTGCTAAAATCATGCTAACACATGTTAGCATCGCCTAGCAAGTCGCTAAGACATGCTAAAAACGTCTAGCGTCATGCTAACACATGCTATCATCGCCTAGCAAAGTGCTAAAAAATGCTAATAACGTCGTTAGCATCATGCTAACACATGCTAACATCGCCTAGCGAAGTGTTAAAACATGCTAAAAATGTGTTAGCATCATGCTAACACATGTTAACATCGCCTAGCGAAGTGCAAAAAATGCTAAAAACATGCTAGCATCATGCTAACACATGCTAGCATCGCCTAGCGAAGTGTTAAAACATGCTAAAAACGTGCTAGCATCATGCTAACACATGTTAGCATCGCCAAGCAAAGTGCTAAAAGATGCTAAAAACGTGCTAGCATTACGCTAACACATGATAGCATCACCTAGTGAAGTACTAAAAAATGCTAAAAACGTGCTAGCATCTATCTGTCTGTCTATCTATCTATCTATCTATCTGAGGGTCAATATCTATCTATCTATCTATTTGAGGGTCAATATCTATCTATCTATCTATCTATCTATTTGAGGGTCAATATCTATCTATCTATCTATCTGAGGGTAAATATCTATCTATCTCTATCTATCTATCTGAGTGTCTATCTATCTATCTATCTATCTATCTATCTAGCAACTAATTTAAACTTTAAACTCATTTAAACTATAAACTACTTTAAACTATAAACTACTTTAAACTCATTTAAACTCATTTAAACTTCAAACTACTTTAAACTATAAACTACTTTAAACTAATTTAAACTTCAAACTACTTTAAACTTCTTCAGACTTTCTGGTCCAAACTTTCACAAGCCAACTTAAAGTTTGTTCTCAAACTTTTAATCTAGTTATTATTATTCTTCTTACTCTGAAATTTCTATATCTAACTCCTTCTAGAGCTTTTAAGCTACAGGCACCAAACTCGGCACAGACCTTCAGACTAATCCCGAATAGTGTGCTATATCTTTTCTAACTGATCGGACTTACGGTTTTCCTAAAAATGACGATCAAACTCGGAAAAAACTCCCATTGACTTAACATTGCGGAATGTTCAGAAATTCAAATTCCAACTGACATTTTCACACACACAGACAAAAAGGGCCTGTCAGCCCTGCATCTCTCCTCTCTCTCTCCCTCAGAGGATTTCTTTTATCAACCAGCCAAAAAGTAATGACCTAAAATCTTCATAGCCACACGCTAAAACATGCTAAAAGCGTGCTAGCATCATGCTAACACATGCTAGCATTGACTAGCGAGTGCTAAAACAAGCTAAAAATGTGCTAGCATCATGCTAAAATCGCCTAGCCGAAGTGCTTAAAACATGCTAAAAGCGTGCTATAGCATCGCCTAGCGAAGTGCTTAAAACATGCTAAAAGCGTCTAGCATCGCCTAGCGAAGTGCTAAAAATGCTAAAACGTGCTTAGCATCATGCTAACACATGCTAACATCGCCTAGCGAAGTGCTAAAACATGCTAAAAGCGTCGTTAGCATCATGCTTAACACATGCTAGCATCACCTAGCGAGTCGCTAAAACATGCTAAAAGCGTCATAGCATCATGCTAACACATGCTAACATCGCCTAGCGAAGTGCTTAAAACATGCTAAAAGCGTCTTAGCATCATGCTAACACATGCTTAGCATCGCCTAGCGAAGTCGTTAAAACATGGTAAAAGCGTCATTAGCATCATGCTTAACACATGCTAGCATCGCCTAGCAAAGTGCTTAAAACATGCTAAAAACGTAATAGCATCATGCTAACACATGTTAGCATCGCCTAGCGAGTGTTAAAACATGCTAAAAGCGTGCTTAGCATCATGCTAACACATGCTTAGCATCGCCTAGCGAAGTGCTAAAAAATGCTAAAACGCAGCTTAGCATCATGCTAACACATGCTAGCATCGCCTAGCGAAGTGTTAAAAATGCTAAAAACTTGCTAGCATCATGCTAACACATGCTAGCATCGCCTAGCGAAGTGCTAAAAATGCTAAAAGCGTGCTAGCATCATGCTAACACATGCTAGCATCGCCTAGCGAAGTGCTAAAAAATGCTAAAAACGTGCTAGCATCATGCTAACACATGCTAGCATCGCCTAGCGAAGTGCTAAATCATGCTAAAAATGTGCTAGCATCATGCTAACACATGCTAGCATCGCCTAGCTGAAGTGCTAAAGCATGCTAAAACGTGTTAGCATCATGCTTAACACATGCTAGCATCGCCTAGCGAAGTGCTAAAAAATGCTAAAAACGTGCTAGCATCGCCTAGCGAAGTGCTAAAAAATTCTAAAAACGTGCTAGCATCTATCTGTCTGTCTATCTATCTATCTATCTATCTGAGGGTCAATATATATCTATCTATCTATCTATCTATCTGAGGGTAAATATCTATCTCTCTCTCTCTATCTATTTATCTATCTATCTGAGGGTAAATATCTATCTATCTATATCTATCTATCTATCTGAGGGTAAATATCTATCTATCTATCTCTCTATCTAACTATCTATCTGAGTGTCTATCTATCTATCTGTCTATCTAGCAACTAAGTTAAACTTTAAACTACTTTAAACTACAAACTACTTTAAACTTTAAACTAATTTAAACTACAAACTAATTTAAACTTTAAACTCGTTTAAACTATAAACTACTTTAAACTTCAAACTACTTTAAACTTTAAACTCGTTTAAACTACAAACTACTTTAAACTTTAAACTAATTTAAACTACAAACTACTTTAAACTTCAAACTACTTTAAACTTCAAACTACTTTAAACTTCTTCAAACTTTCTGGTCCAAACTTTCACAAGCCAACTTAAAGTTTGTCTCGACGAACTTTTTCTAGTTATTATTATTCTTCTTACTCTGAAATTTCTATATCTAACTCCTCCTAGAGCTTTTAAGCTACAGGCACCAAACTCGGCACAGACCTTCAGACTAATCCCGAATAGTGTGCTATATCTTTTCTAACTGATCGGACTTACGGTTTTCCTAAAAATGACGATCAAACTCGGAAAAACTCCCATTGACTTAACATTGCGGAATGTTCAGAAATTCAAATTCAAACTGACATTTTCACACACACAGACAAAAAGGGCCTGTCAGCCCTGCATCTCTCCCTCTCTCTCTCTCCCTCAGAGGATTTCTTTTATCAAGCAGCCAAAAAGTAATGACCTAAAATCTTCATAGCCACACGCTAAAACATGCTAAACATATGCTAGCATCTATCTGAGGGTCAATATCTATCTATCTATCTATCTATCTATCTATCTATCTATCTATCTATCTATCTATCTATCTATCTATCTATCTATCTGAGGGTAAATATCTATCTCTCTCTCTCTCTAACTATCTATCTCTCTATATATCTAAGGGTAAATATCTATCTATCTATCTATCTATCTATCTATCTATCTATCTATCTATCTATCTATCTATCTATCTAGCAACTAAGTTAAACTTTTTAACACTACACTGTAGAACTGGCTCATTAGAGTCATTCATTTGGGAATCAGACTAAACTGGTCACACTGTAAGTTTCACATTGTAGATTCAAAAGAACCGGCTCATTAGAGTCATTAATTTGGGAATCAGACTACACTGGTCACACTGTATGTTTCACACTGTAGAGTCAAAAGAACCGGCTCATTGGAGTAATTTGTTTGGGAATCAGTCTACACTGGTCACACTGTATGTTTCACACTGTAGATTCAAAAGAACTGGCTCATTAGAGTCATTAATATTGTAATCAGATTACACTGGTCACACTGTATGTTTCACACTGTAGATTCAAAAGAACTGGCTCATTAGAGTCATTAATTTGGGAATCAGACTACACTGGTCACACTGTGTGTTTCACATTTTAGATTCAAAAGAACTGGCTCATTAGAGTCATTAATTTGGGAATCAGACTATACTGGTCACACTGTATGTTTCACACTGTAGATTCAAAAGAACCGGCTCATTAGAGTCATTAACTTGGGAATCGGACTACACTGGTCACACTGTATGTTTCACACTGTAGATTCAAAAGAACCGGCTCATTAGAGTCATTAATGTTGTAATCAGACTACACTGGTCACACTGTATGTTTCACACTGTAGATTCAAAAGAACCGGCTCATTAGAGTCATTAATGTTGTAATCAGACTACACTGGTCACACTGTATGTTTCATACTGTAGATTCAAAAGAATCGGCTCATTAGAGTCATTTGTTTGGGAATCAGTCTACACTGGTAACACATGCTAGCATCGCCTAGCGAAGTGCTAAAACATGCTAAAAAAGTGCTAGCATCATGCTAACACATGCTAGCATCGCCAAGCGAAGTGCTAAAACATGCTAAAAACGTACTAGCATCATGTTAACACATGCTAGCATCGCCTAGCGAAGTGCTAAAAAATGCTAAAAACGTGCTAACACATGTTAGCATCGCCTAGCGAAGTTCTAAAACATGCTAAAAACGTGCTAGCATCATGATAACACATGCTAGCATCGCCTAGCGAAGTGCTAAAACATGCTAAAAACGTGCTAGCATCATGCTAACACATGCTATCATCGCCTAGCGAAGTGCTAAAAAATGCTAAAAACGTGCTAGCATCATGCTAACACATGCTAGCATCGCCTAGCGAAGTGCTAAAACATGCTAAAAACGTGCTAGCATCATGCTAACACATGCTAGCATCGCCTAGCGATGTACTAAAAAATGCTAAAAAGGTGCTAGCATCTATCTGTCTGTCTATCTATCTATCTATCTATCTGAGGGTCAATATCTATCTATCTATCTATCTATTTGAGGGTCAATATCTATCTATCTATCTATCTATTTGAGGGTCAATATCTATCTATCTATCTATCTGAGGGTAAATATCTATCTATCTATATCTATCTATCTATCTGAGGGTAAATATCTCCCTATCTATCTCTCTATCTATCTATCTGAGTGTCTATCTATCTATCTATCTATCTATCTATCTATCTAGCAACTAAGTTAAACTTTTAACTACTTTAAACTACAAACTACTTTAAACTAATTTAAACTTTAAACTCATTTAAACTATAAACTACTTTAAACGTCAAACTACTTTAAACTATAAACTACTTTAAAATTCAAACTAATTTAAACTTTAGACTACTTTAAACTTTGAACTAATTTAAACTTCAAACTACTTTTAAAATTCAAACTAATTTAAACTTCACACTACTTTAAAATTCAAACTAATTTAAACTTTAGACTAATTTAAACTTCAAACTACTTTA